>NW_010973138.1:1839568-1974986 GCF_000737465.1 Haliaeetus leucocephalus
CCCCCGCGGCCCCCGCCGCAGGGCTGGCAAGAGCCCGAGGGGCCCCAGCCCGCGGGGGGCCACTCCGCCGGGGGAGGCGTGGGCAGCGTGACCCCCGCTGTGGGCAGCAGCCCGTCCCGCGGGTGGCCGCGGGTTTCCTTTCCTCTCTATGGAAACACCCGGCAGACGCTTCTCCAGGGGCCTGGGGGCCGCAGACAGACCACTCTCTGGGACATCACTGAGGAGGGCTGCCGAGCCTTGCCTCCACGCTCATAATTGGCACAGCTCGCGGCCCGGCTTCCTAATGAGCTCCCGGAGGGGGCGCGGGATGGCGTTCCCTGAGGAAACGGGGAATCGAAGCGCCGTCTCATTGCGCCTTGTGCTGTCCCGCCCGCGTGAGGACGAGATGGCTCTTCTGGCCCTGGGACTCGCACGCCATTGATTTATAAGCTGAGCAAGCTGTTGTGGTTCAGAAATGGAGAGAGAGGAAGGTTGTCACGGAATTTCCGTCTTTGTTCTTTTTTTCCTCAAATCGAAGACCTGCATTTCAGGCAGGTCTTGCAAAGATGGGGGCCCGAACCGCACGCTTGCCCTTGAAGTGCAATGGGTGGTGTTCACGTGCGTTAGGCTTGTGTTGGCGCTGCTGACTTGAATCTCGATCCGTGACTAGGTTTTGAGTTAGATTCATTAGCCACGCTACCCAGTGGCAGAAAGCTCTGCCCAGCCAGTTCACCAAGAAGGCAGATAGTGGAAGACCCACCAACCATCTGAAGGGCCTCTGAAGTTACGTACCCGCTGGGCCTGTTTTTGGCGTGTGCTGAGGCTCCCTCTCTATTCCTCTGGAAGCAGCAGGAAGAGGGGATAAATTACACCAGGGGCCTGAGAATTGGATTCAAAGCGTCTACCAAACATTACATACATGAGTTCATAATCTGTGAGGAATCTTCTCACCAGGGAGCTTGCCATAACGCTTGGTGCTCACGCAGCGTTGTGCAGACGTGGAGGTAATCTTCACAAAGCCCCTGGAAGGTAGGTAAGTATTTTATCCTTGCTGAGCTGCGGAGGGGTGTTTACTGTAGGTGGCACAGCACTGCAGGGAGGGAGCACAGAACATCTGCGATGGGTCAGACAGGGGCCCCTCTTCTGCAGTACCCTCCCTCCTGGCAGTGGCTGGGAGATGGATACTCAAAGAAGAGCTTAAGGACAGGGCTGGCTTGTATCAGACATCTCCCTAATACTCTCCCAGCCTACAGCCATTTTCAGCTCAAGGACTTCCTGACGTAGTTATCGCTCCTGAATGTGCTAATAACCCTCAGTAGATAACTCTTCCATGAGAGAAGACACCCCCCTTGGAAACATACAAACTTTTACCATCCACTACATCCTATTGCCAAGGAATAGCGTGTGGAGACTCACTGGGCTTGACCTTGGATTCAGTCTGTAGATGTTGCAGAAAACCATTTAGTTGTAACTCATGCATTGAGGAAGAAATGCCTACCTGTTACGGAATACCAGACCAAACATGGATGGACCCATCCAGAACTCCTCTCTGAAGGCTTGAACTGTGTTTGAGAAGAAATTTGAAATACAATTATCTCCTAATATTAGAAATAAAGAGAAATCGTGAAGCATTCTTCAGTGAGGGTCCAGGGTTTTAATTAACTTGATTTGGAGCATGTGTCTGTAGCACCTAAAATATATTCAAGCTTGCCTCTTTTATTTTCCCTTAGAAACATTGAAAAGGCTGTATTAACTCCCTACAGGACCTGGAAAGGGCCGTGAAATACTGCTGTATATGGTTAAGGCATTTACAGGGTAAAACAAACTGCTGAAAGACCTCATGTATTTTAACTGTGAGGTGGAACAAGATACAGAGAGAGAGCAAGAGATACTCTCAGTGAATGTGTGATACAGACCCAGCACGATGCTTACTATCCTCTGTTTTAACTTCTTAAAGGCTCAGGAAGAAGCAAGGAAAACAACATAAAGGCTGTAACGAAACTTAAATGTACAGTACTGAAATCTGCTGCACAAACAAAAGTTTTAGCTCTGTAAGCAGCTTACGGTACTAAGGGCTGAACTGTGCCTTTCACAAACCAGTCCTTGGCAGGAAGGCATGCGCTGCCTGTTGGCTGCAGGACTGTCCGCGCTGCCCACCTAGGCTCGCCCACATCACCAGCTAGGTTGTATTTACTGCCCCTCGTTCACAGGCCAGCAGTGTGCAAGGAGGACCATTACACTGAGTTCATGCAACATTATATGTCACTGATCAATAAAGTGATGGCTTCTCTATCAATATTATGGCTGAAGTAGTGTGGGCTCAACTGTGTATTTGCTGCACTGCTTTTCATGGTGTAGGTGAAAACTACCCTTCACTGTATGAAGTGGCACAGGGGCACAGACGTTAGGCATGATACAAAGACAAGTGGCGGCTCGACCCTGCAGCCTCAAGCGCTGGTCCTGGCACCTTCCACCAGAGTCTTTCCTGAGCAAGAGTACATGATCAGATTCTGAGAACTTATTTTTTCCATGGTGGCCACAGTATCAGTATCTAAGGGAGCTTCTTGTAAAACACTGAGACATAAAACAGGTTTCTCAGTAACCATGTTCTATTTGGTGTCTATTTTGATACCACACAGGAAAAAAATGATTACATAAGATGAAGCATGCTAAAAATAGCAGTCTCCTGCATTCCTACATTCCCTCATTAACTCTTCCATTAACTTTACAGGTGATCCTCTGGTCCCTGCAGACAAAAAAGATCAAGAACACAACTGTGGGGGGAAAAAAAAAAAAAGAAGAGGAGAGGTATAAAACTGTGTTAAAAAAAATCCAGGACAAAAAAAAAGGGAAGCTACAAATGAAGGTGAGGACAAGCAGGCAGGGACAAAACTCTTGACTCCTAAAATAGATGAGGAAATAGTAGTAGCTTCCAGGCTTTACGGCAGGGTAAGCATTACAGATAGTACACTGGTGCAGCCCACAGGAAAGAAAAAGGACATCACAAGCAGAAATACAGTGGGAAGGGCAGGGCAAAGTGGAAACGGCACCAACAGAAGGAGAGGGCAGATTTAGAGCACAGCCATGGGAGGCATTTTAGTGCAGTACTGATAGCTCTGGTGTCTCTGTAGAAGAACTAGTTCATGCATAGAAGCAGGTAGCCTGGGGAAATGCAGAGGCCAGCGTGGACATAACTACTGAGCTAAAACAGAGGAAAAGTTTAACTGAGAAGTGTAGAAGAGGCAGATGAGAAAAAGAAAGGCTTAACTATAGAAGGCAAAATATTTTAGATGGAGTTTTCATTAAAAAAATACCTCAACTTTAACTGTTTGCAACTTATTGTTAATTTAAGCTGGTCTGGACAGAGTTTAAGGAATTCTATGGAAAGACTTAAGGAGCTTTTGAGAAAAATGTCCTTTAAAAAAAAAAAAAAGTTTATGAAAGAAAATCATTCGGGGTTTTCATTTCAGTTATGTTTCTAAATCTACCTAAAAAGTCAAAGGTGCTGAGAGCACAAAGAAACATATCCCACTGTGAAACACTAATGCAATTATTGACCTAAATAAAACCCCAACAACAATAGTTTATCCCAGATGGAGTGTCAGTTTGCCATTTGAAAATATACAGTTTTGGATGGTTTCTGAAGTATGTTTTCTCTCTTCTTATGCCCTACCCCAATTATTTCCATAAGTTTAGTGAAGTAAGAGTGGAAAGAATATCAGTAGGTTTGAACAGCCTAAGATGAAGTTTTAAAAAAAATTATGGTCTGATCCTGAGAAAGGCTGAGAGCCTGGGTTTCTGACAGCTAGTAGCCATGAGTCTGCATTGTGCTTTAAAAAAAAAGGACAGGGGAAAGGAAAGGATAGTGGGGAAAAAAATTAGTATCTTACTGGAAGAGAATTATTTTATCTAAAGAGAGATTATTCTCTGTTTAAGTTCCCATGTATTAGGACTTGAAAGATATCAACATACATACTACTTTCAGGTGATACATCAAACAAAACACCAGTGACATATCAGACTTTGCTTCACTGCTAGGAAGTTATTAGCAGCTTTGCACCTAGTCTCCAACTAAAAAGACTATTCCAGTACTTTCTGGCAGTGGGCTGTAAATTTAAAGAAGCATCTTACTAAAATACAATAAATCCCTGACTTAGATCACATTTTTCTTCTCCCTGTTGTTCCCCTTCCCTGTTGGAACAACAGTCATAACCCATCTCAATTTTGTGATGTCTTTTTGTAACATGACATTAACACTTTCCTATCTATACAGGAAATATTCACATAATGCTATTTGAGAAGAATGTGATCAGTCAGTTTAAACAGATCTGCCCTCAGAACTATTTAATATTGAACAACATAATCAGTCATTCCTTTCAGGTTAGGTATACTCTGTATAATGGGTGGGTTTCGTCTCTTATTTTAGCTGCTTAGAAAATTGGTATCTAAGCTAGTCACGCAGACTCTTTTTCAGTCAGTGGAGAGAAATGGGCATCCCCAAAAGAAAATTCAGTCTTCTTAAATACTTACCTTGATTTGTGATGGATTCTGGATCCATCTTGGCTTCTCTATCAACTGGGGCTCCAGTTGGAATAGCCATGGCCAGTGTTACAGAGACAGATACCACCTAAGCTGTGTTCTTACACCACTTTTGCCTTCAACTAACATTTCCAGGAATGACACAAGAGGTTTCACATGTTTATTTTACATGAGATTTTATCAGTATTTTTACATCTGAGTACTCAAATGTCCCTCTTCTGAGATCCAAAGGCAAGAAATTCACGAGCAAAACACCAACCTATTTCTGACCAGTTTTAGCCGCAATTCATTTCTATGGCTGGTCTCTGTTATACTCATGGGAATCAGTAGGGTGTACAGTGCTCACTTTGATGCAAAGAGGTTATTTGTCTGAGCGCTTTGGCTCAAGCAAACTGAGGGGGATAACGCTGGAAAGAAATAATAGTAGGTACAATGGATTAGCTCAGCTCTGCAAGAGATGGTGGTCCATTAGTCTGTATCTAAGTAGCCCTCAGTTGCCATAGCTGATCCCAAGACATGCTAGGAGAGAGCAAGAAAACACATCATCAGTCTTCCAGCTTGAACAAATAGAGTTATTTTGTCAGAGATTGAGCATAATTTATATGAACTCACTACTTTCAGTTGATGTCAACATGGCACGCTCACAGCAAATTTACTTTCCTTCAGTTATTATGAGAGGAGAAATAGCAAATTTTTCTGTCACCTATATATCATGCTGGAAGCAGACAAGGTCTCTAGGGAAAAGGTGCCCAGCACAGAGGCTATTTCAGACATATTTCTGCATTCCTACAGTGCAGTCCCCCTCAAATCATACTGCCCTCATTATAACCAGACTTGGGGACACATTTCTCAGACTAATGGCTGGAAATCACAGCTAAGAGCAGCTGGATTTTAGGCATCATGTCTTCCTAGACTGCACCTTCCCAGACTGTAGCTTCAGGGTCTGGGCACAAGGGAGCAAGTGGTAGGACTCATGCAGTGATAACCAAGGGGAAAAACTTGAGCAACCCTGTCATGAGCAGATTAGCTGAAGAAAATGTTCTCACAGTCTGATGAAAAGACTGCAGTCTCAGTTCATAAGGCAGCTTGAAAATTAGACATGGCACCAATCTTCTGAAATTCTTTGCCAGATTAGGCTCCCTGTACAGTGCCAAGGAAGAGAGTAAAGCACCTGGGTAAAGGATACACAGACCTCAGCAAGAAAAGTTAGGCAGAAGGAAATGCCAAGGAAAGACGCATGCCTGGAGGACTTGGACTTAGTCCCTGAAAGCTGTTTCCAAAGGGGATTCTCAGCCATGACAACAACTCACATTTTTCTCACAGAAAGCTGCAAATAGCACCTATCCTGTTACACCCAATAGCCCTGCCACTGAGCACTCATCCTGGTGCTGAAAAGTAAATTTTGAATTCAGTCTCTGCTCAGTTTCAGGAAAGATTTTGCACATGCCTGTTGGGACAGGTCAAGGTCTGTGTCACCAAAATTAAATATTCTATGGGGGAAAGCATTGGGTGTCTCTCCCCTCGCAGTTGTTCTGCTTTGAAAATGCAACTAAACACCAACTGGAGAAGGGATGTGAATGCCACGCTCCTCTTTGTTTCTGTGTGAAGTGGAACAACTTCAGGAAGTCCAGAGTTTCACCCCAGGATACACAGCTCTTCTACAAAGGACAGGAAACTCTGAATAAAACCCCCTGCTCCAGGTTAGGCAGAACAGTTGCTATGCCTGCCAGAAAAGCACTCTTAACCATCCACATTCAGAAGGAAGAACAGTCCTTTTCCCAACCCTGTCTGCCTCAGGTGGTTTTGTACATGACTGGCAGCAGAAGCGCAGATGATTTGGGATTTGAGAGTCTTTCTGAGAGATGTGAGACTCAGCAGAGAAACCCCGATTATTCCGCATGGCCATGCTTTCTGGCACATCTCAAAGATCATTTTATAAGTGACATGAACCTCCCTTGGTGCTCTCTGCAGTTGTATACATTTATTTCCTGCAGCACTGAAATCCCTGGGAGATAATGACTATGATTCCCAGGCAACAGAACTAGTCTTTTGGAGTGTCAGTCTCATAGAGAAGTTGCATGTTCTTCTTTAGCTCAAGGGAAGAAAGCTACAAAACCCCTCAGAACTCTATAGTTACCAACGAGGCATTGGAAAAGTTGTCCCGCTCACTCCTTCCAGTAGCCCACGTGAGAGTGACAGGAGAACAAAGCACCAACACACTTGTATCAGCCAACTTCCAGGACTATGTGCAGAAAGGAGTGTAGCAGGAGCTGGTAAGCTTAGTACATGCTTGTTTGTTACATGTACTTGGTAATACTTTTGTCCAAAATTACATCTAGAAACAAGAAATGAGCGTGGTGCACTCTGAAAAAGGTGCCTGGTCACCAGGAAGCCTCCCAAGGAAGCAAAGCTGTCATTACCTGCGAGGCAGCCAAACTGCAGGTCCTGAACTACACTCAGGTTTGTCATGGTTATCAGAGTGACAGTCTGTCAGTTTGGAGATATGAGCTCCTTGGAGTCCCTGGCACAGCTAATAGAGGCTTCAGAGTGGTGCACTTGGAACCCTGCAAATAATTTGGCACTGTCACAGATCTCACAGCCATAGCATTCAGTAGTGCCTGACTTCCTTGGTCAGGCCACAGGCCTGACGTGAAAGCCTTTCACGATGAGCCTTTCCTAATTCATACATATTTCACCACTGATAGGCTGATACATGTCAGACTAAGAGGCCATATCTGCTAGTCTGGTCGCTTGTATGTCACTGGTCCTTCAGTCATGCTCAGTTACCCTGTACGGGAGTCAGTAATGTTCAGCTCGCTTCTGGACAGGTATTTTGGCTGTATTTGAAGGTACCAAATCAAAGGTACCTTTCAAGGTCACCTTTGATAGTTTAGTTCACCAGCTTGTCATTGTCCTGGTTTCATCTGGGATGTAGTTAGCTGTCTTCCTAGTAGCTGGTACAGTGCTATGTTTTGAGTTCAGTATGTGAAGAATGTTGATAACACTGATGTTTTCAGTTGTTGCTCAGTAGTGTTTAGACTACCGTCAAGGATTTTTCAGCTTCTCATGCCCAGCCAGGGCACCTGACCCAAACTGGCCAACAGTGTATTCCATACCATGTGACGTCCCATCTAGTTTAGGAACTGGGAAGTGGGAAGTGGGGGGGGCAGGGTTTTCGCCGCTGGGGGACTGGCTGGGTGTCGGTCGGCGGGTGGGGAGCGATTGCCCTGTGCATCATTTGTACATTTCAATCCTTTTATTACTACTGTTGTCATTTTATTAGTGTTATCATTATCATTATTAGTCTCTTCTTTTCTGTTCTATTAAATCGTTCTTATCTCAACCCAGGAGTTTTACTTCTTTTCCTGATTTTCTCCCCCATCCCACTGGATGGGGGGGGAGTGAGTGAGCGGCTGCGTGGTGCTTAGTTGCTGGCTGGGGTTAAACCACGACAGTCATTTTCTGTAAAATAATTTGTAGAGTATTTACGTGTCTACTCCAGTTTTCAACTATTTACATGTATAATTAACCAGGTTAAAAAGCCCTTTACAGTTTGGTACTTCCCCCGCCCCCCATCCCAAGAAGGTAGATAGTTAGACATAATAATCAAATTGTATCCAATCTTCTTTTTGAGAAGCTAAACACACTGAACCCTTTAGGGCTCTCTATAAGGCAGTTCCTCCTGCCATCTAGTCATTTGTGGCTCTTTTTTATACCTTTTTAGCCTCTCTTTAGAGCAGTTGATGCCAAAACTTGATGTAGCATTCCAGCGTTGATCCCACTAATGCCATGTTCAGAGTTAACATTACCTTACTTCTGCCCTGCTTATGCGTTGTTAATCCAAGCATCCCATTAACCTTTTTTGACCACAGCATAACTGGGGGAGCTCATGCTGATTTACTTATCCTTTGATTGCAAAATCCTTTTCTTAGTCCATTCCTGCTGGGATACAGCATCCTGTTCTGTACGCATGACCTTCATTCCGTATTCCTAAAAGTGTGTCTGTGCAGTTGACTACTTACATACATTTCACTTCAGTGGGTCAAGCTTATCAAGAAGTCAAGATCATTGCATGCAACAGTTCTAACCTCTTTGTTTACCATTCTGCATAAGTCACACCTTAATCAGCAGAGGAGTTATATTTACTTCCGAATCACTGATGCAAATATTTAATTACTTCATGTCTAACACTATCTCCAGTGCAATCTTAATCAAAACATGCCCATTAGAAGCTTCCCCAGTGATAACTACTGGGTATGTTAGTTTACCAGTTGCTAAATTATTTATCTTATTCTATGGTATTGTACAATATTGGACAGATTGTCATAGGATACTAAGTCAAACCTCACAAGAATGTAGCTATATCACATGTGAGCATGCATATATTTTCATAAATCAGGCTCATACCTGGCTAGGACAAACTCAGAAAAGGACAGTCTTCTCAGCACATGGCATTACACATCTTGTTTGATATTATAGTTCATTATTAAAGCCATTCTGTTGTTTTGCCTTGAGCTGGTGTCACAGACCCCAACCTAATCCAGCCATTGCTCTGGACTTTTCTGAATTCTAGTGCAACATTTTTAGGAGTAATGACATTTCCTCAGGACTCCAACTTTTATTCAATGTGATCAAAGTTCTCTGTAGAGATATTTTTAGCAATCATGACTGTAAACTATCCAGGCCAATAATTTACAAGTTTAGTACCAGCAAGTGCTATGTAGCATCATCTTCCATCCTGAGGGCCTGAGAAATACTTCGTCTTTATTGATTTACTCATGCCATGCAGCTTCTTTCCAAATTTTATTAAATTACTCTGCTATTTTCTGCAGTGCTGTGAGTCATGTCAGGCTCATAGTGGATCTGTCCCATACACAGAACACTACTGGGACTGTTATCTTGTTGCCTTGCTTGTAAACAGGCGGACTGGCATCAATGGTCCCTCAGCAACCACCGGCTTCCAGTCCAGTGAGACAGAAAGTACCTAGCTATTCTGTGTTGGGCACAATGCTTTTATATGTTACCAAATCAGTACTTTTAAAAATTAGAGCATTGGTTCACTGCTGGCAGCTGCAGAATCTCCCATGTTAAAATCTTTCTACTTTTATTTCCACCAGGGTGCACTCTGTGTGGTGCATGAACAGTAAGCATCCCTCTGTTTTCTTTTCCTATTTTGAACCATTCAGATCTACTTCCCACGTCATCTGTGCATGCACTGTGGACATCTGGAGTTTCCAGATGTAGAGCACCCTTGGTCAGAAGCTCCTTGCAACCATGCATGCGTATGCCCATGGTATAATGTATGCTCAGTGGTAGTAGGCTGTATCGTTAAAGGCAAGACCACACACCTGGGCATCCTGAACTAACGTGGCAATTCCTCAAACTCGGCTCAGATAACTTTTCTGAGTAGAAGAGGACAGGCCTGATGGCCATGACAACGTAACACCGCAGGGGATGGAAATGTCATAGGGTCATTTTATTCAAGATATACTTCCAGTTTTGTAGTAGCCTACTAGCTTTTTGTTGGGAAAGGAGGGTGAAGAGAAGAAGAGGGTTAGGGAAAGAAGGAGCCTTTAGGCAAGTCGTTATGGTGGAAGTTTTCACTGCCCAACTCCCCGCCAGCCTAGCTGGCATGGTGGATTGAAGGCCAAAGTCTGAGCAAGCTGACAGGAAAACAAGCAGGATCCTGCAGAGCCATTTGACTTTGGCATTTTTCCAGTGTAATGCTTTTGGTCTGAAAAAATGACAACTAGTTGTGTACTCTGAGTCTGTGTCAGAGGTAATTCCAAAATTGAATAGCCATTTCACTCTCTTTCAAGCCCCTCAACACTCCCAGCTCTTTTAAGAGCTGAGTAGTCAACTAAAAAATAAATAAATCACTAAATGTGGTGCTTGTAACCTTAATGAAAGAAAGACTAATTAAAGTTGTCATGAAATAATTACAAACTGCATTGTACAATGTAGAGAATGAAAAGGGAGACTGTTCCCAGCTACCCATGGAGAGATCGTTTAATGAAAGAGAATGAGACAGAGGCAATTGCAATACAAGCTATAGGACGAAGCAGGAAACTCCGTTTCCTCTTATTTAAGGTATCAGTCACTTCTGACATTGCACAAGCAGAATAAAATCAGATTACCCTTTACAGTGACCTGAAAGCTTCCTTTGCTAGGTTTTTGGGGGCAGTGATAGCCTAGACCATATTTTCCTGGAATTGAACTGTAAATACACTTTGCACACATTTGCACCATGGTGTTGCAAAAGGCATTAAGGACAACCCAGCAAATCCAGAGTTGTTATAGTGAAGCAGGAACTAGTTACTAGCAAGAGACTGAACAACTCAATGATAAGGGAGTTTTGAAGCATGGCATAAACTGCAAATTTACTCTCTTCTAAGTTTTTCAGCACTTTTTGCTAGAATTGAGGATTTTTTCACAGAGCAGTGTGACCACACTCATTACTAATAACAGGCTAACCACAAGGCTTTGTGGCCATACAAAATATAAAAGGAGGAAGGGTTTATCTGGTTTCCATTACGCTATCAGATGAGACATCCGCTGCTGGCAGCCTGCTTGTCTGAGGCAGGCAGGTTGGTAGCAGCGAGAATCAGAACAGACATCTTCTGTCAGGCTTGCACAATAATAACACATCCCTGCTTCCTTGCTGCTCTGAGGGCCCCATGCAGTAAGCACAGCGAATTTACAAGGCTGGGCAGTGATCTGTCATGGAGTGAAGCAGTCACAACTCTCCTTAACTAGTTTCCTTAGCTCTACCAGTATGCACTGACAAGTTAGCATTGAAGGAATTTTCAGCTTGTCCTTGCTTTAGTCCTTTTTTTCTGTTTTCCTCCTACATAATCAGCACACACCCATACCTTTGTTACATCGTGGGTTGTCCAGTCTTTGCTGGTACACGTGATTTGGCTGCAGCTCTACATGCAGGCTGCATAGGATGGGAGGCAGCGGCACTGTGAAGGAGGCAAGGGCACGTGCAATAGTGCGCTGATGCCACTACACATCTTCTCTAACGTGTGCATGCTGGGGTCAAGATGCATTCTGACAGGCATGGTGAGAGGGATATGGGATGGAAAGACACAAGTGATGTGTGTCCTAACCCACATGTCTTCCTCCAAGGCCAAAGTCCTGTTAGTGAGACCTCCATTCTGGTTATAGTTGAAGTGACAAAGGGAGGAAAGGCACCAGTCATGAAAGGCTCTGTGGTAAGTAGACCCTATGGGCCATTCTTGGCAAAATCCTGGAAAAGAGAAAAAAATTCTTGTGCCAGCTGGGTGCCTGCAGAGCCACAGGCTCCCAGTTAGGTGCTGCTGCTGCTGAACTCCCCATGCTCGCAAAAACTGCTGCTCTTTCTCCATGACCCAATAAAATGCCCTGCCCAGGTCTATAACACCACAGATCTGCTGACCCACCTCACCAGGTGTTGGGATGATGGACGAAGCTGGTACCTTCTTCGAAGGCATGAAAGTTGGGGAGGGTTTTTTTTCTGAGCACCTATAGCTGTCTTATAATGTAGGTGTCTATGAGTTAGTGTTGCTTTCAGTTCCCTTCAGAGTCAATGGAGAGAAACAGACATTTCTGGGTGATTTCATCTCATCTGAAGTAGACACCTAAAACAGGGTGGATGAATCATGTCCTGAAGGTGCTCATTTTTCTCTGTTGACAACAGAGGCCAGCCCGAGGCAAGACAAATGGCCTCATCCCTGTCACAGCATTACACAGCAAATACAGCTGCGTCTCTGGGAAGGGACAAAGCCATGGTCCCTGCAGGGAGGGCTCCCTCCTCCCAGACAGCCCTGCTAGGTGGCAGCCCCCCATCCCCACCCCTGACCAAGGGTAAGCTGCTCTTCCCAAGTCCACTTCTTCTAGAAAGACAAAAAGGAGAGCTGAGAGATTATACAGCCCATCCCTTTGGCCCCGCAGGACTGTTCACTAGCGCATGGCTATAGGGTTATAGCATATTACTTGCCCTATAGGCTGAGTGACACAGGAGTGACAAACCTGAGGCAAGCAGATAGCCTCCTGTTGCCCTATATTACCAGTCATGCATTCTTATTTCCTTGTTCCAGGGGTGACTTCAGTGAGTACCACTCATGGATTTAGGCACCATTCAGCAGAAGTGAAGGAAAAGGATCTCTTCTTTAAACACTGATTAGGATTTAAAAACTAATGGTGCAATATTCAGGCTCTTGTATGTGATACTCAAGAGCAAGCAAGCTCGCTGATAGCTGGCACTCTGCAGCTATCTATTTCCTTAGACAAGAGGAATGATTAGACATATGAAATGACCTTAGTGATAGTTAAAGAAAATGACAGTTGGAATATCACATTTTTTAATTAGCTGAGAGCATATATTTAATTACATTTTTGATTCATAGGGTGTTTTTTACACAGATAATTTGGCCATGCTCGTAAAATTATATATTTTTTAATATTAATTTACTTAAGTTGCTGATTCGATGAATCCAATGTAAAAATCTCCACGAGGAACAGCTGAAAAAAATGAAGAGTCCATACACTGCATAAGCCTTCTGAATGTGAGAAGTCGAATTAAGGTTTTGAATGTGCTTCATGTACAATTAACCTTTTAATCAGAAGAACAGGATGCTTATTGTTGCAATGAGATGAGTAAAAGTTTAGGAGCTGCTATCAATACCAGACCACAGTGACAAATTAGTGATTTGCATAGCCACGACAGCAGTGGCAAAGCCCAACAAACACATCAGTCCCTTGCCTCAGGCTGCAAGTGACTGCTCCTTGCTCCCTGACTGCTGCACTGGCTTCACGGGTTGCCGACGTGCTGCCCTCCGTTCTCACTTCACCTTGCACCAACCCAGAAGATACAAAAGCAAGCAGAAGAGGAGTGCATGGCGGAAACAAATCAAACCCTTTTTATTAGAGTGTTTTCACAGAGTTCAGGACTATGCTTTAAGCTGATATTTAGGTGCTCAAAGAGACAGGTAGGAGCACACTGAGATTCCCACAGACACCTTTATCCCTTCTCTTTTTTACTGTAGTTCCCCCATGAGCTTAACTGCATGTGTAGAGAGCTGCATAGCTCTTCCTACCTGTGACAGCATGGCCACAGAGTCTGCTGCCAGGGCACAGCCAAGGTGACCTGCAAGCAGCAGAAGCTCCCGTTGCCTGTCCAGCATCTCTTTGCTCCATGTCGCCTCTTCAGAGTGATGAAATTTATTCATTTCCCAACTCTTATGCCATCTCACGTGCTGGAAAAGAAGACACTTGGATGGCTTAAGGCAAGACTGAAGTGGAATTAAGCATTGCAAAGGCCACTGAAAGGGATGTGAGTTTCCAGGCTGCACTGTCCCGCAGACTGAGCCAAAAATTCAGGAATTATTGAAGATTTTAGTGCAAACAGGTCTTGGAGCAGCTGATACAGGTACAGGGAGCACCATCTGGTGGCTACTGCTGCACAGTGCAGCATTTTCTTGACCTGATACTTTCATGAATGGATAGTTTTCCCTTCGTGTCTAATCAAGGTATTAACGAGATTTTTGGAAGCTCAGGTGTAGCGTTATACTCATCCAGTCTCATAATTTTAAAAAAGCTCTTTCTTTATGACATTGGGAGTGTAGCAGAAGGAATTATTGCCACTAAAGTAGCTTTGAAGTTCACCCCCGCCACACACCCTTTTCTAATTAACCCTGTAGATTTTTTTGCTTGACTGTGCACATCTGCTGTGGGATCACACAGCTGCACTGACTCACTGCAACAACTGGAACCGAACTGGAAGAGCACAGAACTGCAGAAAAGTAAGCTGAGCTTGTCTTCAGTGACTTGAGTGGTCATATACGCAATGTCTTGAACCGCTGGCAGGACCAAGTCTTCCTAAAAGCATTCTGAGTTGTTTGTAATCCTGCCTAACCTGCATTAATGTTGCTGTCAGCACAGGATCATAGTGAACTCAGAACAGGGCATTTACAACACCAGTAACAAAAGCTTATATTTCTCTGAATTAAAACATCTATTATTGCTACAATTCCTAGAACAATTTCACATGTATTTGATGATGCAAAGACCAAGTGTCCCCCAGAGAGCAAGAATAATTGAAAAAAGATGGGACCTACAGTACAAAAGAGCTTCAGTTGCTCAGAGCAAACTTTTAACTGGGGCCATGAGACAGCCAAGTGGACATGAGATGGCCAAATCCCATTTTCTCACTGCAAGCTTTCTGACCACAAATTGAGCACAGCCCTAAATTTCTCAAATGTTTGGAAACTGAGTACTTAAAAGAACTACTTAACACTGGACACGATTGACAGATGGGCATGTTTGTACAGCTAAAATGTTTAAACCCAACCCCTTTTCAGCAGCAGTGCTGTCTGGCTCTGCTCATAAAATGGAAACTGAGTTCCCAGCAGGCAGATGCACCAGCTTGATCCAGTTAATGGCAGCTAAACAGGTATGTTATTGATTTGGGTCCCCAGAATGCAATGTCCTAGGACAGCCCTGCTTTTGTAAAGATGAGTAAAAATGACGCAGGTCTGCTTGGATTACCAGTGGTAATATTTCTATTGGTAGATTATTTCCACACTATTACACTTTAAAGCAGATGTCAGCAGGTTTTTTATTACAAAGTCAATCATAAGGACTAGCTGCAGTCCCTAGTCAAGCCAGGCAATATTGTGTGCAGGTAATGCGAGGGGCTGGCTGGCTGATATCTCTGCAGCTTGTGCATGCTTCCTGGCACCAGCTGCCAAGGTCCTACCCAGACCCAAATCCTGCAGTTCATTTTTCCAGGCCATGCTGAGTGCATACATGCATTCCTTAGTCTATAGGTCAATATATGCTTAGGATATCCTGAAGTCCTACAGCATTCTCTTGCTGTTTGGGAAGAGGTAAGCAAGCAGGTAAGCTTGGGTAAGGCACATCACTATGCTAGTGGCTTAGATCATCTCCAACTTTGACCCCTCTTGTTAGTATTTTGAGTGTCTTTAGATCCTTTAGTGTCTCACTTCACTGTTTATTTCAGCACGCAGTAGAGCCAGCTCCCTACAGTGGAAACTTCTGGCCTGGTGGCTTCCCTGTGTTGATCAACCAGTTCCTTCTGTTCCTCTGGCACCTGGCTCACCAGCTGGAGGACAGCAGGAGAGAGAGGACATTCCTGGTGTTTCCCAGGCATCTTTTGTTCAGTCTGAGAGCATGTCTTATTGCTTTGCTCCTCCTTTTTAAAGAAGGTGTAGTTCCCACTCTCCATCACAAGTCTACAATGATAAGGGCACTAAGGGAAATTCCTAGCATAGCCCACATAATCCCAATTGGATAGAAGATGGTGACTGCACAACCTGCTCTTCCACAGCATGGCTAGATCCAGTCCCAAACTGCCTGTGCCCATGGGAATGCAGTGCAACAGCTGAGTGTGGTCCTGGTTTCATAGCACCATCATTTTCATCACAACGCCTAATAACTTACTCATGAAGCTGGAGCAAAGCTTTTGGTTATTTTCAGGAACTGGAATAATAAATTGTGGAAAAGGGAAATTACTTAAAAATCAACAGAAGACTTGAGTCTCATCTCATCAGTTATTTCATCCTTGCAAATAATGTTATCAGAAAGCTTTACTAACAATGAGAGTTTGCTATTCAAAGTAGACCCCCAAAAAAAGAAAGAAAACAGTATTAACATAAGCAAGAGCGCTCGTTTGTATTTTCAACACATAGCTCACTGGAGAACTTATATTTACTGGCAGAAAACATTGTCAAGAGACTGCTCAGTGAATATAGCACCAGAGCTAGCTATGTTTAAAACCCACATAAAATAACTTTAACAAATATTAATCACACTGACTTTCCATCAGTGAGGTGGGCTGTGACTCTGTACCCCAGACCAGAGCAGGACAGCCAAGGTGACACTACATGGAAGGAAAGGGAGAGCAAGTCATGCAAGACTGCTCTTTCATAGGTCCCTGGAAAAAAAAAAAAAAAAAAATTCCAGACAGGAACATAAACCACCAACACAACTCTGTGTGCAAAGATGCCCTAGGTACTCACAGAGCCTTCCTTTCTCAACCAGCACAGCCCATTGGCCTCACACAGTGACACTACTGCTGCTAAGCCAAGGACAGAGGAACAAGGCTGGATGTGACTTCCCTCATCAGGGCGATGATACAGCCTGAACTAAATCAGCCTTTCTGCAGTAAGGCCAGAGCATAAGATGGCTTCACCCTTCTGCTTAACCAGGGTCCTCAGCAAGGTTCCTCCAGGACCTATACTGTAGCACAGGAAAGGAGGTATAGAAAAAATAAACACTAACTGCAGCCAGAGGACAGCAGAGTTGCTTATGCACCACCACTCTGCTGAGGTCCTTTGTGGGCTGATGTCCCACAACATGCTACAGTTCTGGACACCTCCTGTGCCAACTAACCGTAACACAATCCACAAAGAGAAAAGGCCTGAACTGTTTGGGGGGCATGAGCCAGGGCCTCAGCATCACAGGATATTCAGTGCCTCAACACGAATGCTGAGCATAGGCATACAGACAAATTACACAAGCACAGGGAGAACTGGTTTGAGATGAAATACATAAATCCTACCGAAAATACGCACAGCAATATATTGCCCTTTATCACTTGTTCAACACCATGCTCCAAGCAGAAAAAATACACCACAGGAGAAACAGACTGTAACTTCACCAGCACTGCAGCTAAAAGTGGTGAAAAGAGATAAAGGCCATTTCTCTTCATTGCTCTGAAGCACAAGGTCTGGTCCAATGCTACAGGATCCTTCAGGTTGCTTTTAGGAGACTCTACTCTGGGATTATCAAGAGCAAGGCAAAATGGCACTATACGACACACCCATGCCCCACTGTGGTGGGTTGACCCTGGCTGGACACCAGTTGCCCACCAAAGCCAATCTCACTCCTCTCCTCAGCTGGACAGGGGAGAGAAAATATAACAAAAAGCTTGTGGGTCGAGATAAAGACAGGGAGAGATCACTTGCCAATTACCATCACAGGAAAAACAGACTCGACTTGGGGAAATTAGTTTCCTTTATTACCAATCTAATCAGAGTAGTATAACGAGAAATAAAACTAAATGTTAAAACACCTTCCCCCCACCCCTCCCTTCTTCCTGGGCACAACTCCACTCCTGAATTCTCTACCTCCTACCCCCCCAGCAGTGCAGGGGGACGGGGAATGGGGGTTACAGTCAGTTCATCCCACGTTGTCTCTGCCACTCCTTCCTCCTCAGGGGCAGGACTCCTCACACTCTTCCTCTGCTCCAGCGTGGGGTCCCTCCCACAGGAGACAGTCCTCCATGAACTGCTCCAGCATGGGTCCTTTTCCACGGTGTGCAGTCCTTCAGGAGCACACTGCTCCAACGTGGGTCCCCCATGGGGTCACAAGTCCTGCCAGAAAACCTGCTCCAGCGTGGGCTCCTCTCTCCACGGGGCCACAGCTCCTGCCAGGAGCCTGTTCCAGCACGGGCTTCCCACAGGGTCACAGCCTCCTTTGGGCATCCACTTGCTCCGGTGTGGGGTCCTCCCCGGGCTGCAGGTAGATATCTGCTCCACCATGGACCTCCCTGGGCTGCAGGGGGACAGCCTGCCTCACCATGGTCATCCCCACGGGCTGCAGGGGAATCTCTGCTCCGGTGCCTGGAGCATCTCCTCCCCCTTCTTCTTCACTGACCTGGAGGTCTGCAGAGTTGTTTCTCTCATATATTCTCACCCCTTTTTTCTCCGGCTGCAGTTGCTGTTGCGCAGCAACTTTTTCCCCTTCTTAAATATGTTATCCCAGAGGCTCTACCACCATCGCTGATGGACTTGGCCTTGGCCGGCAGCAGGTCTGTCTTGGAGCCGGCTGGCATTAGCTCTGTTGGACACAGGGGAAGCTTCTAGCAGCTTCTCACAGAAGCCACTCCTGTAACCTCCTCCTGCTACCAAAACCTTGCCATGCAAACCCCATACACAAACCAATCATTTTTCACAGGCAAAAATAGATGAGTAAAATACTTTGGCCCAAATTTACCTTTTGTCTCCCTTCCCCCATCTAGTAATACGTTACAGCTATGCAATTACTGATTTCCTATTAAACCACACCTGTATTTAGCATGCTATACATTTGTCACATAAAGGCATAAGGGTTTCTTCATAGCCCAACAATTAAAGAAACTAACCTTGAATTCAGAGCCTCCAGATCAAATTCCTTCTCCACCAGAGACTCCTACAGCAAGTCCATATAGCCCAGATCTATCCCACTTCCCTTCAGACTCCTAACCAACCCACATATGCTAGAATACTAATTGCCCTATGCTCAATCTGCAGTCACTGGAGAGAAAGAAGCATCTTCATGTGGTGATAAAAATCTCAGGTGAGGTGAAGCACCCTTGGCCAAGTGCATAAAGCCCAACAGGATGACCCTGGGCTCAGCTGTGTATGCAGGTGACCTGCCATAGGTACTAAGATCAGTCACTCCGTTGGCTTTGTCATCTAAATATGAGAGAGTATTGAGCAGTTTGGATCCTGTCTCTCTTTATAGGCAATGGTTAGGAATCATTGCAATACCTATAGTGGATAGTCTGAACAGAAGTTTCTCTGTGCCTCACTCTACCACATGTACAATGGGGAAAATTCCCCACTCCATACCTGAGACCAGTGTTAAATGGATGATTCATTGGAGGTTGTTAGGAGCTCAGGAATTTAGTGATGGAGATTGGGAAGGAGAATGTAGAGTTATCTTAAGTTAATATAAACAATTAACATAAAGTTTTAAGATGAATATATTAATTTTTCCCCTTACCCAAAATATGTAAATGAAACTGATGGCTTATATTATAAGTCCCTGTAGACAAAATTTTCCAGGAGTCCTTTAGGTTCAACCTGATATTCAGCCCTTCTTTTCTTCATATAGATATAAAACAACATTATCAGAAGAATCAGCATAAATGCAACTCCAAGTAAAACTCCAAGGACAATCACTGCCACTTTCCAGCCGGAATTTTTTCCAGTCGATGACTGAGCAGACAGAGCTGGAAATATAAAACACATTTTAGAAATATTATCTAGAAACAGTAAAAAGTAGGTGCAAGAAAGCTTGGAGCCCTAAGTGACAGCTGCATTTTACTGTTTGGCAGCTTTGAAACTTTTGAATATTATTAAAAATATTTTTGTATGTAGTAAAGATCTGTGAACTAGAAAATTTTATGGACCACTCTCTCTCTGAAGGTCCTTGTGATCTATTGGTGACATCCATAATCAGCAGCTCTGAGGATTTGCTTGGTGGAAAGTATCTGGAAGGTTCTGGGAGGAGAGAACTCCAGTCTGTACCTCAACAAAGAATCACTCCAAGGTGTGAAAAAGGGCCATGAAATGGAGGTGTACGTAATTTAACCCTCACAGTCCTCCTTATATTTCCTCAAGCAACTTTGTGAAGTTAACCAGGACCTGGTCTGTCAGCTCTACTCACACCTACCCATGTCTTGCTCCATGAGACAGTCTACTGAAACCAAAAGTCTAAACTGATATGCCAAAACCAGGAGGCTTCCTGATTGACAGATAAGGCAATGAAAGGCCCGTAGCACTTGTAAGCATACCTCATCTCTGTGGTAAAGATGCATGTATTAATGGTAGCAAGGCACATATACTAAATTATGGTGCTAGCCAGCATTTTACAAAGAAAGGGTATTAACTGGGGAATAAGGAGCATCTGTGCTGCATGAAGAGCCCCCAACTCAGGAGTTCAAGGCAATAAGCACATTATCACTACCATGAGCATGACAGATACTGTATTATGGATTAATATCCTTCTGTACTATTTCTACTTCCCCTCTCAGCCTCTCTGCAGTACTTTATGTTGCTAAATCCACACCACCTCTGGCCACGGAAGCAAGGGCCAAAGGTTTTCAAGGTTTGTCCAACAGAAGACGTGAACCCTTCCATCACATCTCTATCCAGAGAGAAGTATTGCAGATGCCACTACAGAGGAAACCACCTTATCCCCTTCTCCACTGAAAGCCAATTTTTTAGGATCAGCATGGAGTGTACAAAGGTGATACACACTGCAACAAGAAGCTCACCTAGCCCTCCTTCTATGTGAATAGAACCCATCTTTTGAGTCTGGCACTGGGTATGTGTTGTGGGTCTTTAAAATAGATCCATAATCTACATGATATCTGGACTATCTGTTCTGTGAATGTTTAAATAGGTTATCTGAAATACTTGAATCTCTTGATAGAAATAAGTTGATTTATTAGCTTTTGTGAAGAGCAGGAGATCTGACCCTTTAATCCTCACACCATCACAAAGAAGCTGTTTCAATATCACTTACTTTGTACAGTTACTTCAGTTTTGTTGCCAAACTTGCTCTTTAATATTTGACTTAAGTATGCCTGCATAACATCCACATCGATGGGCTCTTGTTTTTGCAGTAGAGAAGTAAAATAAGCAATCACGCTCCCAGGTCTGAATCCAAGCATAACGATGTCAAAGTCATTATCTTGCAGTTTAATGCGCATTTCTCTAACAACCTGTGTGAATTGAAATTGATACTTGTTCCATGTGTCAGTCAATTGAGGCAGAGCAGGAATGCACTCATCATACACACATCAGCATACACACACCAGGATATTCATGTTCTGCACTTCTCATTCTTTCAGGGTAATTGCTTTGGAATAACAAATAAATGAATAATGACAGTAATTTTTGTCTATACCACTAAAAAAAACTTACTGAAGGAGGATTCTGGAACAATGCATGGTCTGTGATTGAAAATATGACATCAAAGTTTGACTTCCCAAGCAGTAATCTGTATAACTAGTTATCAGTGAATAATGCATTGAAACTAGTTATTCTCTTCCACTGGCTACAAACCCATATGGGACCCCGACTGTGCAAAATTTGGAATCTACAGAGTGCACCTAACATTTCTAAAGTTATCTTCAGTGTCCCTTAGCTTTTTTAACATGTACAACTAAACTTCAAGCATGGTCATGCACACACTACCAGTGCAGAACTTGGCATTAGAGGTTTAGAACAGATAAAATGTTTTTGTCACTGGATTATCAAAATCATGATGTTACAGAATAACTATGCAAAGAGACAAGGGTCTGATTTGACTCTCAATCATTCTGGCATAAATTAAATGTAATCTCATTACACCAATTGGAATGATTTCAGGTTTACACTGATGCCTCCAAAAGTACAGTCTTGCCTGGCGCTTTCATGTGGATATAGAGCAAGAACAAGCAGTCCTCCCTTCTAAGTAAAACTGGTTGAAACATTTCTGTCAGGACTAATCTTTACAGCAAATTAGGTGTTTGATTCAACCCACTAAGAAAAAGGTATCTTCTTGCTGTGGATAAATACGATATTTTACCTGAAATGTCTGAAAGATTACTATTTTTCATAGATGATAATGTACCTTGTTCTGAGTCACTGCTCAGTTGTCTACCTCCATCTTTCTCTGTGGGATAAACCCCCACCCCAAACTACAGGTCACCTTAAGTTCTCTGGCCATAAACTCCAAAAATGCTTTTCTTTTCCTCACCACAATGAGCAGTCTAGATCAGAAACTTGGCCTGTGCAGGCAAAAGTGTAAATTTTGAAAACTACGACTACAGTGTGGTAGTACTGTGGAATTTAAAAGAAATAGCTCAACATTCAAATTGTAAAAAATAATCCAACACAGAAATTGACTACATTTTCAGTCATGTTAGTACAGCCTTTCTTTGATTTTGCCATTTTTTAAAGAAAAGTATGATAACAGTCATGCTGACATGTTGCACAAGGCCTGAGTAAAAGCTTATTAAAAGACAGTAAAGGGATTCCCGTTGCATTCAGTCAGGTTGGAGGAAGCCTTTTAAATTCACTAAAGTAAATTTTCTATCCATGAAATGGAGATGATAGCAGGCATAAGACAAGGTTACCTCTGCGTTGGCATTGTGAGAACAAATTAATTACTGCTTATGAAATCTGTGGAGATTCTTAGCTAAAAAGTATGATAATCACACTAAAAATAATTTTCTATGTTAGTTATTTAAAAGCGGTCTACCCCAATCTTGCAGTAGTTTTACCGTTCCAACAGGCTTATATATATATATCAGGATTCCTGAGAGGTGTGTAAATTATCAGTCCTTTTCTTTAAGTACCTGATAAAGACAGCTGAGCAGCAGGCTGCTGCTTCTGCATTCCAGCCTTACTAGGCTCACCCGCTGTCTCTAAGTTTCCACTTTCCCTCTTCAGCTCCACCCTGATATAGACCCCTCAATACTTTCTCCAGTCCTGCAACTGCTGCTGTGGAGCAAATTGGCAATGATCGGGACTAACAGTACACACTTGTAAAGGTCCCGTATTTCCAAATGTGTGTTGAAATGTTATTTTTGAGCACTATTCTTTTTCCATCTCCACAGGCATCTGTTTAGCAAGGTGGGAGAAAATAAACAGAATGGGATGTTCCTTGTGTTTATAAAAAGAGAATTTTAAAGTGCCTTCCACTAAATACCTTACATTTGAGGACAACTCAGGGAACATACCCCCCCTTGTTGGACAAAATGCTTTCTGTCCTTCGGTCAAGACAGTTCTCATGCTTCCTATACTGTTTTATCGAGGAGGGATTATCTTCTTGTCCTGTCACAATCTTGATTAAATAATGAATCTAGGAGACTGATGTTGCTAATCACAAAACTTTTCTTAGTTCATTCATGATGACAAAGAAGATTGCAGCAACTTACTTCTGTTTTGATACTTTCTGACATTGTTTTGTAGCCTTCACTATCAGAGTTATAAAGCGTCTGATTAAATGTCTGGCTTTTTAACGAAACGCTACAGGCAAATGCTTGGTAATCTGGAAAAAAAAAAAAAAAAAAGAAAAAGAAACAATTAGGTGAATTCCAGGATGTCACTCCACAATTTCTTTCTGGACTTTATTATCTCATGTATTTATAATATGCATTGATAAAAACAGAAACTAATCAAATAATAAGAAAGTGTATCATGTGTCTAATGCACTGGCTTCTGAACCTTCAGAGTTGAATCTCTTCCTTTTCAAATTTGTCAGCCATCACAATCCTCACAACTTGTTAGTTATTCCTATATTATTCAGGGTGCATCTTACTCCCTAATTCAACAGCCACTCTCCCATGGATTTCAGCAGAAGCAAGATCAGTCTATTAGATTTTGCAAGGCACTATGTTTAAACTCTCCTGAGTAGGTGGATGAGCCTGGAGCCAAAAGTATATTTTGCACAGAAAAGTCCAGACTAAAAACAGAGCTGGAAGCTGACGCTGAAGTTTGATGAAGGCAGCTTCCTTATCAAAGTGTGAACTTCAGATGTTATGTGAATTGACATAATAAAGCAGATGGCAAAATACTCATGAAAGACACTCTATTGTAAAATAATACCCCATAGTTATGAATAAACAAATTTTAAAATTCTATAAAACTTACATGAGCATACAATATATTTTAAGTCAGGACAGCCAGTATTTCGTGGCAAGCAAAACTCAGTTCCGTTGAAACAGGAAACAGGATCTGTAAAATAAATTTAAAAGATCAAAACAATTGTGTCTGTGCATGCATGATTGTTGCTAGTAAGAAAATGATGACATAGGTGAAAGTATTTAATCATGGCCAAGGAATCACCTAGGCAGCAGTTCCTTTTGCCAGTGAGAATTTAGAACTGCAGATTGTAAAAATGAAGCGTATCAAAAGAGAGGCAGGTGGTGGGTGTGTAGGTGGTATTTGAGAACCTTACTGAAATAATGTTGAGAATTCTAATTTCTTATGAGAGTTAAAGATATAGGTTGTGCTGTTACGTGCTTGTACAACTCAGGTAAACTAGATAGAGTTTTCAGAAGTAAAAGTCACTTGCAATTTCATTTGAAAACAATATGCATCATGGAGTCTCAAAACCTCAGTATGCTTGTCTGGACTGGCTAATCTGAATAATTTATAATGGGTTGAAACAGTAGTAAAGGGTGGTACTGAATTTTTCTACAGGTAGCTTATTGGGTATAGCTCTAATTCTCACAGAATTGAACGTAATCTTTAACTCCACGTAAAATCCGGATGACTTGGTCTTTATTACTTCTTTTAATTAGCTCACAAACACTTTTCTGGTAGGGCAGATGACTTCAGATTACAAAAGGAAACAAAACATCTTTTTTTTTTTAAATAGGGAAACTAATAAATGAAAGCCAGTGGACTGAAGTATCAAAAGATTTAAATGGAAGTTATGATGAGAATTCCTTGGCTCTGTGGTCCTAAAGCCTAAGATAGAGGGTAAGTCCATAAGAAGGAACCCCACATTTAACTTCTAGAATAATTGCCATACAAGGATTTTGAGAGTAATCAGGCAATCCACTAGAGAACTGAAAAAAGGGTTGCAACAAAGACAGTTATATTTTAGAGGTCAAGAAATGCTGACAGAAAGTAACAATTGCCAAAAGTCAAGTTACATCCTTCAAAGGTTATTAAAAGAAATCATGAAAATTTTCTCAGCCACTGAGAAAGTATGATAAAGGACAATACAGTTTTATCAGAAGTGGATCATGCCAAAATAACCTAGTAGCTTCCTTCAACAAGCTGACTTTCAGACCTCTTCCAATGATAGAAAAGCAATATTATACACTGCCAAGTAGTAAATTTTTAGTGGAAAAAGATTTGCCTAAAGGAATTGGCTAATGGGGAGATGACAATGGGTAGCTTTAGAAGAAGAAACCTTGCTTTAGAGGGATATTACCTGGAGTGTTCCTTGAGAATCAGTCCAGGTGTAGAACTTGTTCAACATTTCCATTATAGATCTTGTCAGAAAACACAGGAGTTTGCTCAGAAAATTTGTTAATGGCACAAAGTTAGTAGGTGTCATTAACACAGGGGAGAATTGAGATATTTTCCAGAAATAATTGGATGAAACTAAGGCTGGAGCAGCAGCGCTGGGATGACATTCCCTGAAAGTTGTGCCTTTGGGGTTTAATAATGAAAATGTCCTCTCTAACCTGGCAGCACAAGCATTGAAAAAAAAAGGACTTCAGCGCCTGAGCTGATCACAGCTGTGATGCAGCTATGAAAAAAGCATGTGTTGTCATGACGCATAGTTCAGTACATTTCCAGTAGAGATGGGAATACTAGTATTACAGTAAGCGCACTGGTACAGCCTTGACTGGATGGCTGTGTGTAATCCCAGTTACCCACATTCAAGAAGGGTGACTTCTATTTCAAAGAAACAAAGAGAAGAGTCACAGGGGCCTTCAAAGCAGAGAAGAATTCTTCTTAGGAAAGAAAACTAGGAAAGAATGGCTTGTCCAGTCTAGCAAACAAAGGGTGAGAGCACTGTCTGCAGAAAAGTTTATAATTATATCAGGGAGGGAGAGCACAATATGAGAAAAGGAAGAAAGGGGAGTATTTAAGCTAGAGGGCAATGTTAGCACATGTGCTGGTTTTGACTGGGATAGAGTTAATTTTCTTCATAGTAGCTAGTATGAGGCTATGTTTTGGATCTGTGCTGAAAACAGCGTTGATAACACAAGGATGTTTTAGTTATTGCTAAGCAATGCTTACACAGAGTCAAGGCCTTTTCTGCTCTGCTCCTCACCCCGCCCCACCAGCGAGGAGGCTGGGGGGGCACAAGAAGTTGGGTGGGGACACAGCTGGGACAGCTGACCCAAGGGATATTCCAGACCATATGACGTCATGCTCAGCATATAACACTGAGGGAAGAAGAAGGAAGGGGGGGACGTTCGGAGTGATGATGTTTGTCTTCCCAAGTAACTGTTACACATGATGGAGCCCTGCTTTCCTGGAGATGGCTGAACACCTGCCTGCGGATGGGAAGTGGGGAATTCATTCCTTGTTTTGCTTTGCTTGTGTGCACGGCTTTTGCTTTACCTATTAAACTGTACCTCAACCAACCAGTTTTTTCACCTTTACCCTTCTGATTCTCTCCCCCATCCCACTGTGAGGGAGGTGAGTAAGCAGCTGTGTGGTGCTTAGTTGCTGGCTGGGGTTAAACCATGACAGCACAAAAAGCAAATGAATATGGATTTTCCATGGATACTTTTAGGCTGGCAATCTGATATATGTTTTTAGAACATCAGAGCATCGCAGTTCTGGAACTGCTTTTTATTTGGAATAGCAGAGGGAAAATGCACCTAAGGACTCTCAAGACGGCTTAGAAATGAGTTGATGAGAACCATCTATATTTTTTACCTTATAACTACATAGCTATACTTAACAGACCACTTGTGGTAAACCTTGTTAAGAGGCAGGTATGGATCTCAGGCTCAGCCCTGCTCTAAGGGCACTATATAACTTTTGAGCGGTCAGAGGTGGGCAGAGGAAGATTTCTCAAGAAAAGCAAGTTCCTGTCTGCCTGCAACAATTTTGCAGAGGTACCCATGACATTATGACTATCAGTGCACAGACATTTAAACTAAGAAGGTCCTGTTGAATGCCCTGGATGCTAAAATGTTTGATCTAGGTTATATGTACAGACCCTAAATGGCTCATAAGGAAGACAACGTCACCTGGGAGGCCCTGTACATGATATGAAAAGTTTAGTCAAAAGCATTTGGCTGAGGGAAAGTATGTAAGCATCCAGGAGTATATACTTCACAAAAGATACTTTGCAGGTGTATCTGAAATTTTGAGAAAAAATATAGCATTTGTTCTACTTTTTACACTTTAGTACAGTGATACAATTAAACAGTCTGTCTTAATGTCTATATGCTAGGATGAAATTAAAAAGATAACAGTGGCAATTAAGGACTGCCTGCATTCACAAAAGCATGTACAACTTAAACTTCACATTACCAGAATATTTCCTGTTAAATTTACAACCAAAATACCCTGACTTTTGTATAGAATTATCTGGTTCAACAATACATCAAGATCCTGTTTAATCCAAGTAGTCCTATCCAAGTAAGGGGATGAGTCAGATAAATAAAGACAACTTACAGGAATAATGGTCTATGAAATCAAATCCAAATCATATTGTAAAAAGATATTCTGAGAGTATATTCATTAAAAAGAAATGACAGGATGATCGAGGAAATACCTGTTCGGACACTAGCTGAAGTCCAGCCATTCTCAGCACAAGGTGATACTGCCACAGATATTGTGTATAAATGACTGGGAAGTAAATGTTTAAACACAGTTTTTGTCTCTTTCGTAGTTGTTCTATTTATCTCCTGGGTTCCATCCATGAGGGAGATGGTGTAGAGGCTGTCTCTCCTGCCACCAGTCCAGCTGAACTGTATTGCTTCCCTAGTCACATTCTGAACTTTGATGGACACTGGCACTGCAAAGTAAAAAAGTTTCATACAGCTAAGGGCAGTTCATTTCACTTCTGCAATTCTACACATTTAATATTGAAGCAAAAAAACTACAAATTAAACCAATATTTTTTTTTTTACTTTTCTTAGGGCTGATTTCAGCCTTTCACCTCATTCTCCCACAAAAGCAGAAATAAACTGTTTGCTCTATAGATGTTAATCATACATTAATGTACTTTATTTGGTGGCTCCAAAACACAAATGGGTGACATTCTACTTGCTTCTAGTCTTTCTCACCGCAGGCAAGGCAGCCGCTCTGATGAGTGTTCTGAGGTGGACTGCTATTTGACCCATACTGATATCATCAGGAAGATGGATTACTAAAATGCCACCAGGAAATCATAAGTTCAGAGCAGTAGATAGGAGCTTAATAAATGTGCTTCTTAATAACATTAAGAAAAATCACCTATCACAGTGGTTTATCACTGGAGGCAGGCACCCAGTGGAACCGTATGGGGTCCAGGAGGGCTTTACTGAGGTGTAGAACGTGCCTTGATTGATATTTGTATAATTATGTATTTTCAGTGGTTCTCTCAGGCTTCCCTTTCTGGAATTATATCCAGAGATTCTTGTAGGCCCCCTTTAGGTACTGGAAGCCTGCTATAAGGTCTCCCTGGAGCCTTCTCTTCTCCAGGCTGAACAGCCCCAACTCTCTCAGCCTGTCCTCATAGGAGAGGTGCTCCAGCCCCCTGATCATCTTCGTGGCCCTCCTCTGGACTCGCTCCAACAGGTCCATGTCCATCTTATATTGGGGGCCCTATAGCTGAATGCAGTACTCCAGGTGGGGTTGCACCAGAGTGGAGTAGAGGGACAGAATCACCTCCCTTGACCACTCCTGGTCACACTTATTTAGATGCAGCCCAGGATATGGTTGGCTTTCTGGGCTGCAGATGGACATTGATAGGTCATGTTCAGCTTCTTGTCAACCAACACCCCCAAGTCTTTCTTGTCAGGGCTGCTCTCAATCCACTCATCGCCCAGCCTGTATTTGTGCTTGGGATTGCCCCGACCCATGTGCAGGACCTTACAGTTGGCCTTGTTGAACTTCATGAGGTTTGCACGGGCCCACCTCTCAAGCCTGTCAAGGTCCCTCTGGATGGCATCCCTTCCCTCCAGCATGTCGACTGCACCACACAGCTTGGTGTCATTGGCAGTCTTGCTGAGGGTGCACTCAATCCCACTGTCCATGTCGCTGACAAAGATTTTAAAGATCGCCAGCCCCAGTACTGACCCCTGCCTGAGGAATGCCACTCCTCACTGGTCTCCACTTGGACATTGAGCCATTGTGAAAGACCAAGTTACACCTTATCATGCATGTGCATATCTCCTATTGAATTCCATGAGAGCACTATGACTCCAAATGAGGGTAGGATTAACCCCTTAGATTTGCATTCAAACTAAGAGAATACTATTATGCTCTAAAAATGGAAATAATATCCCCAATTTTTTTTTTTTTTGGTGCAGAATAGAAAACGGCTGCATTCTCTTCTTTTCTATCTTTGCTTTTCTTTTTTATCCATTAAAAAATGATGAAAGATTCATTAGTGCGTATTCTTTGAAGTTGGCAGATAGCCACTTGGCCAAAACTGAAGACAGGCTAGAAGAGAATTACAATTGAAACAAGCAAGAACTGATTTAGCACAAATAAATTCGATGGAATTCTTCCAAGGAAGGAACTGCCTCTAATATTTCATAAAAGGGAATTTTGAAATTCAAATAAACAGCAACAATTACTAACATAACTTTAAGTATGCAACTTAACTACACAGCATTTTGCCTGTGACACAGCACAATGCATAACCACAAGGTGTGCCATTTCAAATACAACTACAGATGGGAGCTGCAGCTTTTGAGGAATGTACGTAGATGCAGTGATTCATATTCTTGGATTAAATTCCCAGCTTAAAAGACATATTGTAAAAAGTTAAAATTCTGACTGAAAATAGCAAAAGTAAATTATACTGAATTCTTCCAACAATAGGGAAAATGAAATTCAGTATCATGTATTAAAATACTTACAGCAAGTTCCAGTAAAAGAAGAATTAACAGATGTCGATTTCCTAAAATTTGTCATGGATTGGGTCACCAACAACGTGGCAGGGTGGAAAAGGGACGTCTTGGCATTGGGCTCAGCCGTCGTGCCGCTCCCCCGGTTCGCGGTGGGACTTTCGCCTTTGCCGGGAGGAGTCGTGGCACGGCCAGCCCCAGAGGCTGTGCCTGCGGCAGGCGAGGGGCTCCCCGTGGAATTCGAAGCGGTCCCCACCACCGTGAGCTGCCCCTGCGTGCGGGGTCTGGAGGTGAGCCACGCCGCCTGTGTCTCCACACTGCCAGCCAGCGTGGACGAAAGCCTGGCCTCGGTGGTAACTGAGGCGGGGGACACGCTGGAGGCAGAAGCCGACGGGTTGGGTCTGGGCGCGCTGGGAGCTGGGCCGCGCGTCACGGCCTCTGCCGTCACAGCGCCCGACCCGACGCTCGTAACGCCGGGAGCGGAGGATGCAGGAGTCGTAGATGAGTGGGATGTGGCGGCCAACCCCGCCTCAGCGGTGCCGCGGGTGTTGCTTGGCTGGGGGCCGGCAGCGGCAGCTGAGGAGGCCGCCGGAGAGGAGGAGGAGGAGGAGGAGCGGCTCGTCGCTGCCGAGCTGGGCCTGAGAGACAGGGAGTCAGCACTGACACGCGCTGGGCCCACGCCGGTGGCAGTGGCGTCGAGACTCGTTGTTGGGAAGGCGGGTCTCGTCGCCTCGCTCCCGGCAGACACACCGGTTGAGCTGCCTTCCCAAGTTGGTGTGGTGGTGGGCACGGTACCCGTCCTCCCTTCTGCGCCCGCCATCCCCATCGTGGAGCGGGTCGCCGGTGATGTGGCAGGGAGGGAAATGGACGTCTCGGTGTTGGGCTCAGTCATAAAAGTATTTGAGCTGTGTGCAGCCAGGCCAGTTCTGGTGTCTTGCTCTCTGCTCGTAGACCCTTTTATGGGGTTCTGAGTGTTGTTACTCAGCTTGCTTCTTCTTTCTGTCAATGCCATTATAGGCTCTGCACCAGTTGCCATTTTAGAAATGTGGGTTGTGGATATTTGCCCTGTAATTATATAAAGTACTTTAATACTCTACTAAGTATAATTTTGTTCTTGTGTGAAGATTTCATTTATCTTTCTCATCTTATTTTTTCTTCCTTTCCTTCCTCATTTTCAGTTACATACTTTCTTTGCTATTCCTTAACTACCGCAAGATTTCTATGCTATTTCCTCTTTCATTTGCATAGATTTAAGGAGCTATTTACCTTACTGATTTCCTGATAATAAATTTTTTTCTGTGTCATTTTGGAGATCTAAATTACCTTATTATATGCTTTGCTGTTGCTAGTCCACACAGTCTTCAATTTCCTATGTTCTTTTCTTCCTCTAAATATGATTTCTTGTACACTTAAGGACATAGTTTAGCGGTGGACTTCGCAATGTTACGTTTATGGTTGGACCTGATGATCTTAAAGGTTGTTTCCAACCTAAATAATTCTATGATTCTAGGATGTCTCTAAACTAAAAAGTCTACAGAATTAAAAAGGAAAATTAATAATTTTTTCAGCATCATTTTCTCCTCAGGTGTTTGTGTATATTATTGTTTCCATTTCTTTATTTTGCAAGGCAGTTATGTCTTTCTTATTTACTGGCTGTCAGGCAGGAGAGAAAGCCTGTTCTGTGCATGTCTTTATGTCTATGATGTCCTACATCATAATAACCATGGGAGAAAACACATTGCTTTCCTGCGTTTACCTGTATCTCCAAGAATAAATAAATCATAACTACTTTAGTTCACAAGTATGAAGATGAAAACATTTCTAACACTCCCGAAATTTCTTTAAAGGGAAAATCAAATCCTTTTTCCATTGTGATTAAATACTCAGGCTAATTTGGGCTGATTTACTTGCTCAAGTAATTTAACCCTGATTTTGAGGAGTGGTCTTGTTCTGACTAAAACCACAGACATAGTCTTCTGCCTCATGTTAATATTACTCCTTAGCAACACATAGTTATTTTCCTTTGGTTTTGGCTGTATAAAACTTAAAGGATTCTCAGAGAGGGTATACTGGAGTAGCTCTATCAAATTCTTAAGAACCACGTTAATTAACTTCTTTTGACTCTACTTAGCTGTAAAACCAAGGTGGTATTTTCATATCATTCAGTGTATACATAAAAGCTTGTGATGTAAAAATATATATTTTACAAAATTCCTCCTACAGACTGATACATTTTCTGCATCCCAATACAGCTTGAATTGTAAGACACTGTGCTTATATCCTTCAGATTATTAACAGCAAACACTGATAACTCAAGAAACTTATACTCATCTCTATTGAATGACATGAAACTAGACAGTAAGAATAAAATAATGCAGCCCTCTGGATTTCTAGCTGTTATTTCAAAAAACTTGCAGTACAGTGAGAACACAGCATAATTAATACAACCTAGTCCATGCTTTCTTATGAGTCTTTTCCTGAAGAGTCTCTCAGGGGAGAAAAATTGGCAAAATAGATCATTCATTGGTCTCATAACTAAGCTTAAGGCTAAAAAAGTCATAAAATCCGGTCAGACACTGCACATTTCATCTTTTAGATGAGAGTTTTCCAAGTACTTTTATCCCATTACAGCTTTATGTCCCTAATAAAATACCTGCTAAAATACTACACATTCAAGAGTAATAAAAAAAAAATTAACTGTAAATATTGCATGTTACTGCTTTTTATATTGATTTTTAGCCATCCGGCCCCCCTCCACCCCCTGCCCCAGATTATAATTTCAAATGTATCTCAATGACATCCTTTAAATATATAGCAATGGTAAATAATCAAATAGATTTTAACTTACATAGAAAAAAAAAGAAAATAAAACGCCAAAGGTAATTCCATGTCCCCATGTTGAGTTTTCACCTCCTTGCAATACTCTTCCCCTTTGTGAAACTGACATTTTGAATCGAAGACTTCAGTAATTTAAACAGAGGTGGGGCTGCATTGTTACATCTCAGCCTCAGCTAATCCCTCACACAGGTGGGATCACAGCCAATGTAACTAAATTCTCACACCTGACCTGTACTATAATAAATTCCAAAGTTTTCTGTTGAAGCATGCTTGCTTTTGTGAATGGAACAAAGTCTGAATGTGATCCAAAGGCTAGTGAGTCAAGAGGAAAGACAGACAGAATTCAGTGAGCAGTGCATCACACCTGAATATCTTTTTGTTCAGGATATTCAATAAGCAGAATAATTTAACAACCTTGGGCCTGGATAATGCATGGCTAAGATACAGAACTGAGGAGCCTTGAGTCCAAAAGTCTTGCCCTAATCAGGAGATACAACTTTTTTCCTCCATATTTTCCTGTATTTTTAATTATTTAGAAGTAAATGTTTAAGTATTCAGTTCTAACTTGTATTTTTATTGTATTAGAATTGCAAATTGCTAGAAATTTGCCAAGTAGACATCAGCCTTTGGTTCTCCAATACTGTAAACAGGCTGGAGTGGTTGTAAATCTCTGCCACTTCACCTCTTTGAACTAGCTGGTAAATACTGGATAACCAGGCCTTTCATTCTTCGCTGAGTTTATCCACATTTTCTTTAGCAGGTAAGCTCCTCCATAGGCAGTTGACACAGACAGTCACTGCTGGTGGCCTGCCTTGGGTCACAGTTTTACCCCAACGATACCATACCCACCTATCTTCTTTTCAGTGACGAATCATTATAGAAATCCCAGGCTTCTGTGTGCCTGTGGGCTCATCAATGACTTAAACATTTACATTATGTCATATTTCTAATAACCTTTCCTGCCTGCGGTTTATGCTGATAAAAGTCTTTATTAAATCATTTCAGTGAGATTTTTTTCAGCCACACTGTGTGCAGAGGAATGCTGCTAAACAGACAGAGCACTTTTGGTCCTTTGGAAAGGGAAAGGGCTCCCTCGTACTCTGCAGCACACTGGGAGTTAATACCTGCCTCGCTGGAGGATGCTACTAGTGCTGGCACAGCAAGAGCAGTCAATGTACTTAAATTTCCTGCAGTCCCTGTCTGGAGTGGAGTGGGGAAGAGTGGAGCAGAGTAAGGCTGGAAGAAGGAAGACCATTATTTATCTGAACTTTTTTCAAGTTTTTTATAGGTATGCCGAAACCTGGCATATCTATAACTACATAAATTCTAGATTTTGCTCCAGCAGTTATGTCTTCTAAAATAGGTTTCATTTTGGTTTTATTTTGACAGGGAAGTAAGATGAAGGCAAATAGTCCTTGAAATTAACCCAGGAAAGGGTATTGTTGTTCTCTGGTGTGAGGTAGCAGGTTTCAGCTTTGTGCCTTGTTTGATGTAGGAACTCCTGATGCAGTCAGATGTTTTCTTAGTAATGACTTGTTTACAGCTTTAACTGAAATGCTTAAAGAATGTATATGAGCTATTTCCTCTTGCATAAACCATTGGAAATTCCATCTTCCTTTTACTTAGGAGGCCAGCGTCTTCAGGCTCCTCTCTCTCTTGGACTCCCGTGAGCCTAACACCAATCTTTAACTCATACTCAGCTTGGGCATTTATGGTGGTACCGTTCCACACAGGAGGGTAGTGTTTGGACCTAATCCCCTCCCATGACCTCTGCGGGTCCTACTTATCTGCAAACAATGTATGAGCATCAATGCTCTTGCAAACTAGAGCCTTCTGCCCCTATCAAGGAAAAGGCAGGATATGCCACTCCCTACCTTTCTTAACCAGGATCACCTTCTATGAAATGACAGCCATAGAAAATTGGCTGCAAAGTCTATTAAGTCAGGTCAACTACCTGAGAAGAAGCACCACTGGTTTTTAGTGTACAATGACACTTAACTTGTATGAAAGAACTCCTGTATGAACCAAAAGAACAAACCAAGTTCAGATTTAGTAGTATAAGCTCATTTTTACTAACATACAGCAAATGACATATTAATTTAAAAAAAAACAAAAACACTTCTCTTTTTTCAGGGGAATAGATACAGCAGGGTGGCTGCTTGTTAAGTTACAGCCTGTTGCTAGAGCTGAGGTTCAGGTAAGCAGCTTTTAGGCAGCCTCAATTCCACAGTGCCTCTTTTTACACCTTTGGCAGTTTATGCCCCAAAAGCAAATGAACTTCTAATTCAGCTTGCCTTATGGTTTACCATAAAAGTTGTTTTCTAGCAAATGCAGAACAAGTTTTACCACAAGCTTTAAAGATATGAGAGTTCACAGTATGAAACTGGTGACCCTTCCCAAAGTTTTTAAATGCCTTTTGACTCATCTCACCAACCTATAAACTCAAGATTTGACTGACTACCTACTTCTTGCATATGTCTTGCATAACTTGTGAGGAAACTCAGGTTACACCTAGAGGTAGGAGGTGAAGATACACAAGGAAATAAGAAGACTGAAATGCCATAGAGTTCACTTGTTAAAACCTTGGCATTCCTTTGGGTTGCTCAAAGACCCTGGACTTTATATTGCAAAAAAAATCCTTTAAGATACTAAATTCCATCTGCTTAAGAATATGTTGGTAAAAAACTATATTTAGCAAGGCCTTAGCTTCTCAAAAAAAAAGGCAAAGCTAAAAGAAATACTGACAACAGCTGAACTGGCAAAGGCAGTATCTTTTATTAAGTCAAAGAATACAATGGGGAGGGAAATAAAACTCTTGTGGGCATCTAAGGACCTCAGCCAAATTGAATCACAAGCACCAGATATTGGGGAGAAATGCTACTTACTTCACAGCTGAAAGATAAACAACGCATTTTGAGGTACTCAGTTTTCTAATGCTCCCTTCTGCCAGCCATCACCAAACACTTCCAGGCTCTCACTTTCCCATTTATTAGTCAAAGACAGAATTTCTTGGGGAAATCAGAATTCAGAGGGAGAGGATAATACTGTTTTTAATTTCTTTTATTGTGTTGTAGTACCAAACTAACATATCTAAGAACCTCCAAAAACATAGAAGTACTGTCAGTAAGATATGTATTGCTCTCTGGGTGTTGGGAGTGAAAGAAAAAGGATTTTTTATGTAGGAACTGTACTTTCAACATATATAAGAATGTCTGTGAGGTCACATAGCTGTCATCGTTAAAAATAAAAATCTGTTCCACCATCTTCTTAGAACAACACAAAAGGAGCTCTGTAATCCACCTGTTGCCATACAGTAATGCCTGTAAATGAAACAGCCTTAGTTAGAAGCAGGATGTACCTGCACTGTCACAAAGTGCAGCCACAATATGGATTTCAGACATTCAAACCCTCCTGTCTTCTACAGTCACAAAAGGTTTTTGCTGGAGGGATAGATTTTTTTTTAATTTTTTTTTTTTTAATACTAGCTGCGGATCAGTGACATTTCCAGCTGACATCCTGTATCATTTACAACTACACTTGTGTAAGAAGTGCCCTATCACTGAATTTTCTCTTCAATTACTTAATGTGTGAACCTCATTTCAGAGAGTTCAGCCCACCTGAACAATGTAAAGCTGCATTATTCAGTGGAAATCTCTGGGTTTGTTCCGATATAAGCCTATCATATATTAACTCAGGACTGTCTCTTAGGTTTTTATTTTATGTTTGTTTTCTCATTAATCATGAACAGAAGTGAGGTTCTTCCTTCTCCAAAACTGCTTCTAGAAGAACTACCTTCTCATTTTGTAATTTCAGTGTCAGAGATTTTTTTTTTTTAAACAACTCTCCTGTTTGCAACTGCTTCATGCATTTCTAATTCAGTATGATTCCAAAGAGCACAGATATGATATGTATTTTCTACTGGTCACTAAAGTCCAAAAACATTCAAAGTGTACGGGTTTAAATGTGCACTCAAAACTTACTGGTCATAAGGCTTTAAATTGTCCCAGAGAAAAAATAATGCTGAGGAGCATGAAAAGTTAATCAGATATAAGCAAATTAGATGGTATTAGCACCAGGCATTCAAAGAGGATAAGCTGACTTGGCCAGAGACCTAAACACTACACCATGTTCCAACAGGGTCCCTGCTCCGAAATCATCATAAGGAAGACCTGATTGAAACAAGCTGAATTTCCCCCTTGCCTCTTCACATTTGGTGAGAAAGCAATCTGAGGGAGTGTCCCAGTTTCGGCTGGGATAGAGTTAATTTTCTTTCTAGTAGCTGGTATAGTGTTATGTTTTGGGTTCAGTATGAGAAGAATGTTGATAACACAGTGATGTTTTCAGTTGTTGCTAAGTAGTGTTTATACTAAGAAGTCAAGGATTTTTTCAGCTTCTCATGCCCAGCCAGCAAGAAGGCTGGAGGGGCACAAGAAGTTGGGAGGGGACACAGCCAGGACAGCTGACCCAAACCGGCCAAAGGGGTATTCCATACCATGTGACGTCATGCCCAGTATATAAACTGGGAGGAGCTGGCCCGGGGGGGGGGGGGGGGGGGAGCGGATCGCTGCTCGGGAACTGACTGAACATCTGTCGGCGGGTGGTGAGCAATTGCATTGTGCATCACTTGTTTTGTATATTCCAATTCTTTTATTATTATTATTATTATTGTAATTTTATTATTATTGTAATTCTATTATTGTTATTATTATCATTATTATTTTCCTCCTTTCTGTCCTATTAAACTGTTCTTATCTCAGGCCACGAGTTTTACTTTTTTTCCGATTCTCTCCCCTATCCCACTGGGTGGGGGGGAAGTGAGCAAGTGGCTGCGTGGTGCTTAGTTGCTGGCTGGGGTTAAACCTTGACAGGGAGGTACAGGAGTATTCCTGTCCCTCACCCCGATAGGAAACCAGTGTACAGGGGCATTTCATGGAGTATGGGAACCATGTAGCTCCCCCACTATAGATATCATGCACATAGGTACTGAGGTAACTGTGAGAAGCTACTTGCTTTTTAGCACACCATGTGAGCTAAACCAAAGTGTTCTCAAAAAAATTTTCAGTCTTAAGGAAACTTTTGATTGCATTAAGGCTGAATGGTATGGTTTTGACTTTTATCTGAGTTCAAACACTTTGATTTCCTGACTGTATTAAATCGCAATGTTATCTAAAATCCAAAATTATAAAGGCAAAATAAAGCCTATTTGATAGTATTTGCGAAAGAAGTGTTCTAATAACTTGTCCCTGGTTATTTCAATTAAATCAGTGTACATCTCAGGGAGAGTTTCTTTTCACATAAACAGATATTTTCTTTCAACAGTTCTGTTCTCAAGCCAGGAAAAAAAAGTTAAAGACTTTTCAATTAAGCAGGTTTTTGCCAGGGACTCTTCTATGTTGATTGTTTTCTTTTACATAATTTAGGTAATGACTATGCAAGGAAACCTTGCTCCATCTTAGGTTACCCTTTTTGACACCTACAAACCTTTCATTAGAAAGCATTAGCTTTGCTACAAAACAATCAAGAGAATACCACCACAGCCAGGGTCAGGATTCCAGCCTTCCATTGCCTTTTTCCTAAAGAGCTGTGATTAGCTTCATGTGGCTGTACAGAAGGCACAAGGCCAAGGTTTTACAGAAAAGCAGTCTGTTTTTCTAGAAATGGGAAGTGTAAAAAGAAAAGGAAGTGCCAAAAGATCACCATTAACACAAATATTGCTAAATAGAAGTTATGGACTGATCCTGGACCCCAAGACCAGAGACAACAGCTGGCTCAAAATTACACTGCTTAGAGGTCATCCCTCTAAAGCAGGTTTGTCTTGGAGACAACCAGGGAGTGAACTAAAAGAGTACTGTGAAAGATCAGAGGTTTGGTGAGTTGTCTCTCTCCATGGCCCACTTTTATTTAGAAGCATAGATGTTACTGGTAAGAATGTGCTCTCTCTTTTTGTTCAGAGAAGATATTTGCGGAAGCTTTTCTCTGATTTTTGCAGTGAGAGGCTCCAATCATGCCTTTTCCATTGTCTCACTGACATGTGCAAGATCTAGAAGATTTCAGGACCAGAATCAGAAGATGAGACCATCATGAATAAACATACTCGTGCTAAGGGTATGTGGGGATCTCTTTTGGCTGAGGACTAAATGCTGAACATTGATTAGCTGCTGTGTTAAATAAGTGATTTCTTTCCAAGAATTCACTCTATACCTTTGGCTTAACTAACTGTGTGTAGCAGCTGAACATTCACTGTTTGAACACCCTTGGAATTCAGCTGAGTTCTTACAGTCTGGGTTGGATTCCCCTGTACAAATAGCACAAGGGCAATGGAGCTGCTCCCTGCTAAACATTCAGGTGGAGTGACTGACACTGTATTTCTCACTAGTCCAGCTGATAGAGGAACACACAGGCTGTTAAGTTTAAATTTCCTTTCACTAGTTTAATTCTTTCGCAAAGAATTATTACTTTTGCTCAGTAGCAACAAGACAGCTACAGCCTTTTTTTCTAGACAGGTAGCCCTTATATAGAATCATCCCAGATAAAGTCTGTGCTGCTCTTTCCTCCTTAAATACAGTAAGTAAATGAAGGCATAGATCAGGTAAATGAGCACATAATGAACATCTTCAAAGGAGTGAGCATATACAAAAATGAGATAATAAGTGATTCATATATATATTATAAATATTATATGCATTATAACACGCGTTACCCTGAAGGTGTGCATAACATCTATATAAATATGCAGTATGACTCTCCCACCCCTCTGCCTATCCTCAGCACCACAACAGAATGTCAATGCCAATTACTACAATTAGTGACAAAGTCAATTCCATGAGTACGTGGATTATTGAATGCTTCCAGTGCTTTTTTACTCCCTATGAAATAACAGTCCCAAGCTTTGTGGATTTTTAAAAAAATTAATTACCCGTAATGACTGCTCAATGTACCTGGCATGGCAGCACAATCCCTTTTTGTACTCCAGAGCTACACAAAAAATGACCCTATGCAACACAGGTGTGGGAACAAGAAGTCGATGACATTTGTGAATAGGGTGCAGATAGCTTAGAGCCTTGGCTTGCTATCATCCCAATCAGGATAGCCAATTTTTTAGTGCTCTGCATAAGTTTGTGAAGGACGATTTAGCTTAAGGAATGACTTTTGATTTGCCTGTGATGTTGCTCTGGGGCGACTCAAAGCCATCAAATTCCTTTCTAGGTTAATATAACTGCAAAGCAAGGGCAGCTAGGCTTTAGCTGTTCACACCTGTTCCAACTTTATTTGTGAGGAACCATTTTGCAAATCAGATATGGCAACAACAAGGTCTTAGCTGGAATGCAAATTACTCTACAGGGGCCTGCCAGAATTAATGGGAGGAGGATGGGACCCATATTCTTGTTTTGTTCAGTTTCAGGATTTAATATAATGGAAGGCTCTGTTTCCTTGTTATTATCTTCCTCTGTAGACTCCAGCGGGAGATCAATGACTAAGATTTGTCCCCTGCTGTTATTTCTTTGTGTCTCAGTTCTTTAGAATTTCCTTTTCTTTCCTCACTTCTTTAATTTGGTCTGATTTGCTCTCCAGAGATATATTAATTTAATAAATTTTTAGCCTACCTTCTGACTTTGGAGACCTTCTTCTTCACCAGCCTTATCTGTCCATAGCTTTCAAAATACATATGTAATAAGCTGGCATCTTTATCTAGCAAGGATATTCCCAGAAATGAAGGAATCTTATTCCAAGCAAATTTAGCTAATGATCCTTCTTTAAAGCATCAATTCTTTAAAAAAAAAAAAATCTTCAAATTCCTATATAAGCCTTGCAAAGGAAATAAGCCTGAGAAAGTGCAAACCAAACATCAGACACAATACCTGAAACTTTTCTTCAGATTGCGTATTTGAATCTAGTTATGGCTACAGACCTTCTCTTGAATCCCTATTTAAGCGTTTTGCTGCTTTTTGAAACATTGGTAGTTTAGCAGAAATACTGAATGCCCTGTGCTGTTATTGCTATGACTTTGAAAAGTCATACCAGTTTACTGATAAGGCTATAGCCACTTCAGCGATCTAGATAACCTGCATGGCAACACATAGCTGAAATTGAGGATCACAGCTTAGCAAGGCCCTGGAGTGTTTAAGTACAGAGGAAAGGCCATAAGCACATGTTTACAATCAAGCAGGTACCGCTGGATTACAGTTTAACACAGACATGAGTGAGGAAAACATTTCAAGCGTAGAGTGCACAGGATAACAAGAGTATCTATGATCACTAGCAAATAAAAAAAAAATAAACATTGGCAAAGTCATTTGACTTCAATGCCTAAGGATTGTGAAACACAGCCTTAACGTTTGCATCTCTGTATCACCTGCCATTTGAGATTTTCAGAACATTTTACAAACACGATTTGGCTACATTTCATAATGCATCTGCCCCAAGCGTTTCTCTAAGCTTCATCTCCCTGATTTTATTAATAGAGAAACTGAGTGGTTAGACATCTGGCTCAAAGTACTTACTTACACAAAAGAGCTCCTGAAGGTTATGAATACCGCTACTTAGAGGCTAGAAATCTGTCCATTTCTGCCGGGGATAGCTTTCAAGTGAATGAGTGCAGCAGAGCAATTGGTACTGTGAGAGGCGAGGACCTGGTATGTTGAAATTTCAAACACTTGGAAAACTTTCTACTTCCCTGAAGAAAGCTTAAAAGCCAAATAAATTTAAGTGATTAAACAATGTGAGGATATGTTTATTTACTTCTACAATAGGAATGCAAGTTGGGGAGAGCTGTAGGTAGAAATTCTTACTACGTGGTAAGTGAATGGAAATAGAGAAGATTTAGGAATAATGCTATATTCCTATATTAAGAGAATCGCCTGTTTAGGTTTGAGAAAAAAGCTGCACCACTTCCTTATGATGTATGTTACAGTCATGGTGTGAAACCAGCCATTCCACTGAATGCATTCAAATTTTGGACATTTCATTAAATGACTGACAACACAGAAATTGTGTTACAGTATGTACTAGAATCTGCCTCTCTCAGGCATTTTATGTAAGATGAGGATGGCATTCCTGTTAGTCCTGGTATGAACCTTGGCTTTACAAGCACCCTGTTGCACTAAGAGTGGACAGAGGAATTCTTTGCAGGACATTGCCTGACATACAAATTTCATTCAAGACCCCATAATTTCTGGTCAGATATGGGTAGAGACAAGCCCCTAGACTCCCATTATCACATTACAATGGATGATACCATAACAAAGCTAGCAGTATGTGAGCTCTGCCCCTGTGCAGGAAGACTGATTACTGAAGTGTCTGACTTCAGTTCGCTCTCAGCAAAGTCTTCCCAAAGGGTAGTGGTAAGGTGGGATTAAAATGAGAGCTCCTGGCTTTCAGAGAGCTCTTAGCCACTCTTGAATTATTTTTTCTCTTCATGAAGCAGCTTTTCTGGCATTTATTTCTCCAGCAAGGAAAGTAGGGAAAATTCAGATATTGATGGCAGATCCCTCTAACAGTCATCTTTCAAGACAAGGTTTCCTTCAGGATCCCCTTCAAGTTCCAAAAGTTGCACCTGAACCAGACAGTTCACTGGTTTGTGCATCCAGAGCCAGGGTATCACTGCAGGCCCTGGATGTTAGAAGAGCACTGTCCTTTGGTCACTCGACAGAAACCCACTTGAGGATCTTCATGGCTGTTTGTGTCCATGCTGATACTGATCTCTTATTCAGACCGTCAAACTGGATGATAGACTCACTTGCTATGAAATCACTGAGCTGAATCAATAATCAGCAGTCATGGCACATTGCAGAAGAGGTCAGGATACTTTTGTGGCCTCATTGTAGAAGCTCGCAAACTTGTATAAGTGTAGCACAGACAGTTAAACTTTTAGTTCATCTTACCCAGTAGTGCACCATTTCAGAGCTATATCAATGTGACTTAATATTTGATAGAAAGTTCTTGCAATTGCCTTTCACTAAAGACTCTGAGATGCACTCCTTCTCTCCAGATGGATTAAAAAGGGAGTGCTGCACCTATAGTGTGAATGAATCAGAAATGCTCCCTCAAGCCCAGAAGTTGCTGAAATAAAAAAGCCTCAGTGCTAAGGTCTTTATGGCGTATGTGTCCTTACAGTATACAAGTATATAGGAAATATATAAATATATGCACACATGAAATATAAACCACAAAGAACACTAGCTGTGGATAGGTAACTTCCTTTTCTATGATATGACACATATTACTGTATAAGACATATTACTGTATGTCTTAAAAATAAACATAAATCATTTTTAGATCAGCGATTGGGTATTTTGCCTAATTCTTATTTCTTCCACTGTCACTTTTTACGCTGAAATCTCTTTGGAGAAGGGGCAGTCATGTCCTACAAAGTCTCAGCACCAAGCGCAATGATTCCACAGCCAATCTGCCCTCCCTGCTCTACTGTAACACAGATTATTAAAAACATTTGTTTAGCATTTCTATCAACCTTTTTTCTAGTTACTGTTGAAGATGCAAGAAAACCTGTGAACTCAGTCTCAGGAAGTGAAAACTGGCTGCACAAACCAGATGATTCTGAATTAGTCTTGCAACGAGCTGCTGACAGCTCTCTGTTCAGCTCTGCTAAGAGGGGTGGGGAAAATTACACTGGTGGGTGAGGTGAAACGGAAGGGTGAGACAAGACCAGGAAGGAGCCTTTCCTTCATTGTATAATCCTGAGTGCACACCTCACTTTGCAGTGCTAACAGTGAGGTCAAAACTGCCTTCTAACCTCTGCTTATCCTGTTAGTGACTCAAAGCACGTGAAAAAAATTTACAGGGAAAGATTTGCATCCAAGTGTAAAAGAAAATTACACACCCAGGGTATTTAAAGAAATACAGTAATATCATTGCAGATCAGTGTTTGTTTTTTTCTTCAGTACATTCTTTTCTCCTTGCTCCTGGAGCTGAGACATGTGTAAGTGTCTCATGGCATAGCTTGACAGCAGGATTGTTGAGGGCTTTTCCCATCATCCATTACTACGGTGGCATATTGTGGCTGACTGCACTTCACAGGCACCAGGTACACATGAGGGAGGAAGGAGAGGACCAGAACTACGCTACCTGAGAGGAAGTTTGAGAAGAAACCATGGCTCAGTCACAGCCCAACTCCTCCAAGCACAAGAGGGTAGATCTCAACGAGGGACAAAACATGCCCTACTGGCATGTTCAGATGACATGTGTTTTCTAGAAAGTGATAGACAGCAAGTCAAAGTCATTCTCTATCTCCTCCCTCCAAGTGTTAAGATCTTGAGACCAGTCGCCAGGCTAAAAGGTATCATAGCACCGTACGAGGACAAAACCCTGGAGCTATGCCTGAGTGCTAAAATTTGTCTTGGCTCTAGTCACATTATAAGCACTTTGTTTTTTACTCTGATGTGCAGACACTTAAAAGCATCGTTTCCCTCTCCAAAATGTTGCTCTTGTAAAACCCCTTCTCATGGCAGCACGTGCAGGAAATTGTGCTTCTAGTCACTGTCCCAGCTGGTTGCAGGGGACCAGATCAGTTCCCAGGACTAGCAGATCTCTTGGTAGGCAGGCAAAACAATCCCCAGGCTTAGGTAAGCAGCACAGGAGGCCTCCACAAGGTCAGGCTGGCAAAGAGATTCAGTCGACCAAGCATTTAGGAATGAGCTCTGCAACTCTCTGGAACAGAAGTCTGCACACTAGACATACTGTGTTCTGGGCTGACATACTCACACACCGACTTCAGCACTTGTCTCAGAAGTCTCAGACCTGTAAAGCCACCTCTCCTAGTGAGCAGAAACCTCACTGGAGACAGTGAAGGAGTCACAAGTGCACTGGAATATGCTACGGGTTTGCACAAACCTTTATTGAATGCTCATCCCAGGCCCAGCTTCAGTGTCCTGGACCAACTTCATCAATACTTTATCTCCCTGCCCTCCTGCATCACCAGTCCTTTAGATGTGTGTTCTTTGGGAGAGGAGTTACCTGATATTTTGTACCTACACTGTGCCTCTACCTTCCATAATATAATACTCCTTTGGGAGTGGTGGATTGCAGTGTGCTATTGTCACTGTCCTAGCTCATCCAATTAATTACATAAAGAGGGCAGGTGAAGGGGGAGTTTGTGCACTCCCAGGTAAGCAGTTTGAACTGCCAAGATTTAAAAACACAAATGTGAGGCTTCTCTTCAAAAAACAGCAATGAAGAGGATCCAGAGAACTTCAGGCTGGTGGGCTGCATTTCAGTTTCTGGGAAGTATATGGAGCAAATTCCCCTGAAAATCTTTCATTCCAGATATATGAAAGAAAAGAAAGTGATTGGGAACAGCCAGCGTGGATTTACTGATCACAAATTGTGATCAGACCTGGCCAGCCTGACCATGCCTTCTATGATGAAATGTCTGGCTCTGCAGACAGGGAGAGAAGAGCAACTGTCATTAACCTGAGCCTCAGCAAGGCTTTTGACAATTTCTTCCACAGCATCATTGTATCCAGCCTGGGGACAGATGGACTAGATGGGTCGAGACAAGCAACTGTTTCCTCTAATTGGAAGTTGTGAGGCCGTGGTAGGAGTCTTGTGTTCAGTTTTGGAACTCGCAAAAAGAGATATTGTGAGATGGAAGCAAGACCAGCAAAGGGTTACCAAGAGAGTTAAAAGGCTGTGCACGTGACATTTTAGGGCTTGAGAGTGTCCCTGGTCAATAGGCACAATAGAGTCCTCTCAACAGTCTGCCAATAAGTTAGTTCTGAGTATAATATGTTCACACACTGTCCCAGGGTGCTTTCCCCACAGCTCTGTAGACAGTGCTTTGGTTTGGGTGCTTCAGACAGGGCAAGGGAGACGGAAACTGTCATCTTGTGCTGCTGGAAGACATAGGCCTGGCCCATGCTTTATTCTTGTACTGGCAAATGATGTTATCTCAAGGTGTCCCTTTTTTAACCAAAAGAGATATACCCAGATAGCCTACAGTGAAAGTGTGGTTAGATGAACATGAAGGTGGCTTAAGCTGGAAAAGCTTACTGTCCTTTCCCATACAGATCACTAATTCCAGTTTGAGTGCATCCTGGACAGGGGACTTCTGCTTTCACTACTCCAATACAAAGAAAGATGACAGCACTATTATATAGAAAAAGGGCATTTTTGTGTTTAGGGAAGCCTTAGTGGGTGTCTTCACTGACCATCAAAAGTTCTGGGAACTGGGTGATTGCTATTCAGAAACAACTATGTGGCTTCTACTGTTTCCCAGACACCATTACTCTCCAACTGGACATGTTTTTGTGAGATCCACTCTCCCTTCCTTCCTCCCTGTTCCCCCAGGTTCACCTGTGACTGACATCAGAGTGGAAGTCATGCCTACCCACACAAAGAGCCTATGAGAAGAGATGTCAACAGCACAAAGATCAGGTATGACCTAGCAAAAAAATTGTCTATTTTTCTGGATCAGTCAGTGCATGCATGAGTTGAACTTATAAATGTGTACTCATATTTCTTCTTTATTTGTACAGTAATTGTCTGTTTGATTTGGTGTGTTAAAACAGACAGTTTTAATCCACAGTGACACTGCTTAGTCCACGCTGATTTGTGTTCCTGTTTACATGCAAATTTATTCTTTCCAGGACAGTTAGCTGTCTATATCTACAGACATGCTCCTGGTTTTTCTTGTTTGCTGTGTAATAGCACTAGGAAGCAGCACTTTCCCAAACCCTATTTGACTCATGTCACTTGAAATTAAGAGCTATTAATACTGCTGCCAATCCAGAAATAGAGGAGGGTGGGAGGGGATGGGGTGGTTAGAGGTTCATTTTCTGACTGGAAAAGCATGTTTTCTTTCTTAGGCTGGTCTTCCTTCTGCTAAGTTATTCATGCAAAGACATCCTCTCATAGGATCCCAGAAAGGACCCACTTTTATGCCATGAAGCCTGAGATTTGACTCATTTTGGTTAGCTCCCCTAACTCCCTTAACATCCCAAAGTTTTCCCCCCTTCCTCCAAGTAAGTAAAATCTTCACTTCTCCAAGTGTCTTTCTGTGGATAAGAGAACAAAACCATGGAGAGTTTTGGTAAGATTTACCGTCCAAACTGTGGTTTCTTGCCACCATGGGTGTGTTCATTTGGCTGGTGTAGGGAATTTACCTGCTACACTCCAGCCTTGCTAGAAACTCAGTATTCTAGTTTTTCAAAGTATTTTCAGCCAAACTGTTGCTGGCTGAAGGGGTAGAGGAGTCTGTCCACCCCCAGAGAAAGGGGGGAAGAGAGGAAAGGGGAGAGCTTTGAATGAGGAATTAAAAAGCAGTTTTCAATAGTGATGCAATAACACAGCAAGATACCTCAAAAAGGTAGAACTATAAATGCATTCCAATTTTAATTAAGAAAGTTCCTGCTCACCTTCTAGCTGCTCAAAACTGGAAAAAAATGAACAGGTGTAGGACAGAGCTAACAACACACCTAATCTTGATGTTGGCTCACTCATACCTCTCTTTGGCTTGTTCTCCTAACCTGGGGAAATTCCCTGTTACAACGTGAGTAGACAGTTAACAGCTTTGCCAGATGGTTATCAACAGAGAAGTGGAACTATAAAATGAGTCATTTCATCATCTCTAAAGATCAGTGACAAATAAATGATTTATTGCATATAAATATGGGAACATGCAAAGTACATGCTCATCCACATACGTGAATGCAGTAGTTCACAGAGCTAAAATATTGCATACATGCATCAGGCCTCAAACCCTCTTTAGGCCATGAGATGCTTTCCAGAGAGGTCACAGCCAGATGAGCAGGAAATACATTCAAGAGCATGGCAGAGGGAAAGCTATATGAAGGAAGGCTCACACTACCCCTGCCCTCCAAAATTTGGGCCTTCATTTCTACTAGAGGTCATACTGTGTGCTGCAGAGGGCTGCAATTCCTCTTTGATTTCAACCCATCTGACCATAAATGCTCAAATCGTGCCACTGGCTGCAGTAAGAGAAGAGTTATTTGAGTGACTTAAAGCTATAGAATAGGATCTGTATTACGGAAGCCATTTCCACTTGAAGCATAGAAATGATTCAGTATCCAGTTCTGTAAAGAACAATGCCTTTGATCTGAATGGCATTGTATAGAATGTGTTATTTGCCACAGGACAAAAAAAGAGAAAGCCATAATAGGCATTGTGCATTTATCAGGTGAAAGTACACAGCTAGCAGTAACAAACTGCAAACAACTAAATTATGATATCTGTTGCTATTTTAACAGGAGAGGTTGAGAAACATGAGTGAGAAAATTCTTTCCTGAGGTCAGAACCACCAGCACAGACTTAAGAGGAAGTTACAGGTCAGGCAGCTAGGGAAAAAGCTCTTTACATGTTTTGTGTGTGAGCTCTGTATCACACATGGATTATCAATAATGAGTTTCTTGTGCATGGCTCTGCAAATTTCTTTGACAGCTAAAACCACACATTGAGAATTTACATATAACTGTAGTACAAACGAATATGACATATATTATGCAGTAATAAATGCACCCTGCCAAGACATGCTAAGTCACTAAGTTTTAAAGTATTATATTTTCTGGCAGATTTTAAGTAGTTCGTATTGAAAATATTAAACATGTTCACAACAGAAAAAACAATTTTTTGTTCACCTGTAAAGAATGTCGTAACCTGTGGTATTCTTAGCATCTATGTCTAGCACCTGTTCAGCAGTACAGGAATATATATGTAGGGGCTAAGCACCTCCTGGGTTCTGAGTTAATGTAAAGCTTGTCAGAACACTCACAGTTTCCCTGTCAGCAATTACCAAGTGAGCTTTAGAGGCAACTGGCACTGGTTTTGACAGTCTTCTTCCATGTCTTTTTAGGATTAATTAGCAAACATCTCATTAAGAGTGTGCCCCATTTTTCCAGGCCATACAAAGGTAGAGCAGATAGTGCCTTTCTAATAAGTATACATGTATCTAGAGACAGAGATTTTAGTAGGTGTGCAGCTTTCTCACAAGTAGAAATTTGATGATCTTTAAGGTCCCTTCCAACCGAAACCATTCTATGATTCTATGAAGTACAATTCTTCTATACTCAGCCTTGGTGACTGTTAAGTTTAATGCAAAAAGTGGCTCAGTTAGAAATGGGAAGATCAACTTCTCCAACAAAGGTCTGCTTTACTTAGTATTAAATGTTACAATATTTATATTAATTAATTTATCCACCATCCATATCCTATAGTCAGGAAATAAAATTAAAACATGCATTGATGAATATATTTGGGGCGTGGTTTCAAACTACTTTGAACAGTTAGTTAGATTTTTGTCTTCTGCTTAGCAGATAAACAGGAATAAAGCACCAGATCACTAGAAAGTTCTCACTACAGAATGACTACTGCAGTGAGAATGAAACAATACTTTCATTTCAGATACTCAACGGCTTCCACCTTCTGCTGGGAAGGAAAATTTATCTGTACAAAATCACATGACAAGGAAGTAATGTGACAAAAATACTTCCTCTACACATAACTCATCGCTGGCTTAGCTTAGCATGTGTAGTACAGTTGTCTCCCCCTTGGTTTTGTAATTATGAAATCTGGAAAAGAAAAGGAAGCATATGACTTTGCAATGTTACACAGTAGGGCAAGAATTAAACGTATGTGTAAGAAAGATATGAGCTTTAGAGCTTGTTTATGCTCCTGCTGATATAAAGGGGAAATTTAAATGCTTTCCACACCAGCCTTTCTCAGCTGAAGAGATTTATGTTGCTAATGCAAGGTTACTACTTTAACAGCCCTCCCAGTCTTTAACTACAACTTTGTGTCAATGCAGCCTCAGAGATGTCCCCTTACTAACTTCTTCTAAACATGGTTGTTAGTGTACCCTGCAAGTGGGATTAGTCACAGTGATTAGAACCATAATCACTGTCTCCTCCTCCTTGTCTGGCCACTTTCTATGAAAAACAGCACAATCAGCTGCAATTAGAGACCCCAGGGTCTGCATGCTGAGTGGATGTGGGATCCTCACACTAAGCGCTAACGCAGATAATCAAACTGCAAAGAAGGGCAGAACCTCATACCAGTTTGTTCATATTACTTGGCTGCAGGCTCTCAGCCCTGCTCAGCATATCAGCTCCTCGCATTTTCCTCTGAAGGGACTGCAGAGGGTACTTAAGGCCTGCCAGAGGTAGTATGGTGAGATTTACCCTGTCAGCGATGCATACGTATATTTTAGGACTTGTGGCTATAATGCCAAACAGCTGGGCAGTCTACATCTGCTACTTCATAATGAGCACTGGTAAAATCTGTCCCTGGAATGAAGAAGTTGTTGTCGAAGTAAGGGGACGTAAGATACAAAATCCCATGTAGAATCCCATACTGTAAATGTCACAGTTCTGTGGGCAAGGCCCTGACAAGGTGCAGCATCCCTGGTGGAGCAGATGGTTGAAAAGAGAAACCCTTGAGTTCAGGGGGAACCTCACAGGCCTCCAAGGCTGCCCCTGCCCTGCCTGCGGTCTCGGGCCTCTCCCTATCCCTGCCTCTCCGTGAGCTGGGCGACTCCTGCTACAAAACCCTCCCTACACTTCTCCTCCATTGGCCCTGCTTCCTGCAAGGGGGCAGGTCCCCAAAAACGTCTCCCAGGTCCTCAGAGGGGAGACAAAAAAGACCCTTTTGAGTCCGTCCTGCCCCAGGCCAGCAGCCCCTCGCATCTCGTACTCTGGACCTCCACAGGCACTTCCTCCCCACCCCGGGGAGCAGACACCCTCCAAGCAGGCTGGCAGAGCCACCCGGCCGGGCCTCGGCCTCCCCAGCCGCTCGCCCACCCTGCCCACCCACCTTGGGTGCTCCCCCACCACTGGCACCAGCGCGCGGTAAAGCGATGGCAGGACTCCGGTGAAAAAAACCAAACCCCAACACTGCTGGTGGGAGGAAAACCAACATCCGTGTGGGAAGGCAGAGGAGGGGTTGCTCTCTCCCTTCAGCAGGAGGAGCCACTCGCTGCCGGCTGAGCGTGGGCAGGGGTCAGGGACTGAACGCGGGACCCTCAGTGGGGGGATCTCCAGGAGGGCTGGAGCGGCCCCTGGGTCCTGGGCTAGGAAGGAGACAACGGTCCCAGCCTCTGCAGCAGGCCCTGCTCGGCAGGGACACCGACCCCTGCTGCTGTCCTGAGGGCCCCTCGTCGGGGTGAGGCACCTCCGGCGCCATCTTAGGAGGACAGGCCACCCTGGGCTCAGGGCTTGGACCCCAAGGCCATCGACAGCCATCAGCGCTCAGGGCAGGGCTGGAAGGCAGGTGGGGGCCAAGGAGGCAGGAGGGCAGCTGTGCCACTGCTGGGGTTGGCTTTGGGGTGGGCAGCAGGTTGGGGCAGGACCACGGGCAGGGACGCCGGCGTGGTGTGAATCATCTGCCAGCGCCAGTCCCTGGCTTTCATCCAGACACAGGCAAGCTCCCGTCAGCGGGTCTCCCTGTCCTTCTGCTACGCGCCCGGTGATTCGTAGCAAACCACCCAGCTTGTCTGGCAAGGCACTGCTCTGTAAAGCAAGTGGGGGTTTTCTCCCTCTGTTTTCAGAGCAAGTTGTTGTATCAGCTGCGCGACACTTCGTCCATGCCCATTCAAATCCCTCTGTATATCTTATGTTCAAAACAGGTGCATACAACTGTATAGCTGTGAGGAGCTGCTTCTCTCAACTGTGAAATTGTCCCCTAGCAAAGCAGAGGCCAAAGGCACCACCATGCGTCCCCAGGAGAAAGCACAGAGAAAGGGGAAACAGGTACAAAACATTAACTCACCCGGCGCTGCGGAATGTATTAGTCAAGGCTGCGTTTGCAGGGAAAATGCAGTAAAACTTTCCATGAGATTTTACTTAGACATATCATTAATGTAAGGTTCATTTCCAAGGGCACCACGAAGCGCTTTTAACTACAGCAGCTGTAATCACAGATTTTGTCTGTACCTAGATACATGCAAGTAACTAAACCTGTGTCACTAAATGTGCAGAGCGTGGCTAAGTGATTCTGTCAGAAGTAGGTTAGCAGGGTCCATCTTACTCCCTGAGGAAGCTCTAAAAGAAAAGACAGTTCTGTTTGTATCTTTATGGGGACTGGGGAATAAAACAACCTCCTAGCAAGTGTGCTTAGAGCACAGATACATTTTGTTCAGCTGACAGTCCCTAACAGGGCTTGTTTAACAAAGGAAAATTAAGCCATACAATCACAGAAAGAATTTAAGGGCTTGTTCCATCCTTTATCAGATCTCCTGCTTCATGCATCATCTGCCAAATGCAACAGGAACACCAGTAAGAAGCTGACATGCAGACTTACCTCAAATATCGGGAACTTGCACAAAGGGAGGTTGTATTTTTCCTCAGCATCTCACTTTCAAAAAGCCCAGGCACCATCACATTAAGTTCAAATGCATTTCTTACTCTTAATTTCAAATTTCATTTGCCCCCATGAAATAATTGAGCAGATGCCTGCAGAGGCCTGAATGAAGGCTTCAATGAGGCAATATATGTCACATTTTGCTCTCAGTGACAACTGGCTGAGGTAGTCACAGGAGCTGAATGAATATGAATGGCACGGGTGCTTTGCTTGGGAGTTGAAAGCAGTAAAAGCAAAGATGCACTATACCAAGACATGGTACAAATACCAGTTGCTCATATCAATGGGAAGACACTATCATTTGTGGTTACAACAAAGGAAGGCAGTAAGTCAATAGCACAGGCCGTCTCAGGTGTTCCTTTCTCTGACGTGCATGGCTTTACTCCATGAAAACACCAATATCAGTTTAAGAAACAAATTCTGGGGGAAGTGCTAGAAATAACAAACCTGGAAGTTACTAAACACGTATCTTTCCAGGGAGGCCATGCAGCTTCCAATGGTGTGTATTAGGGAGTACCAGAAGAGGGATTGTATGTTGTCTTCAGTAGTACTGTCTCATAAGAGAAGTCCGGGATATAAGACATCCAGGTTATAAGACAAGGACTGTGGCCTGGACATCCTGGCATACTGACTTAGGCTTTCATATAAGTCAGGTGAGAGTTAGATGTCATTTCAGGGGAGAGACTTAACTTTACAAGACGGTGCTTCTCATACACCTGTAAGACAACAACAGTGCCTTCCTCCTGTTTAAGAATCAGATGTCACAGCTGTAGCCAAACAAGTGAAAAGGAGGACAACAGGGAGTCAAATAAATGCTGAGAAACTCAGGAAATTGGCAGCAGTATTTGGTATGTCCTGCGAATAAGTCAGCTGATCTTTAAGTGGACTGCAAAATGTAGCCTCAAACAACCTACCAGCTGAAAATCTTTCTGGGACATAAAGAAAACACCTCCAGAAGCCAATAGCATCTTGTTCAACTATTACTCCTGACATGCCTTACTGACATAGACAAGAGCTGTGGCATTCAGTTTGGTCCTGTGCTCTGCAAAAGCTGTTCTGTAAAATTCAAGTTGGATTCAATAAACATCCCATTCCAATTTCCAGTTCAGCCATATTTTCACATTCTTTGCTGAGTAACTCAGTGGACAACATTACATTCTCACTGAGCAGGTGTGATACAGTCCACAATTAAATATGCTAGACTAAGCTTAAGAAACCTATTCATATACAACACTCAGTAATTAGTCTCTCAAGGTTGGCACTAGAACAAACACAAGACCCTTCTATCTCCACATACTAGTAATAGCCATATTTGTTCAAGATATTGATGTGAAGCACTTCCTTCTCCTTTCAAATTGCCAGATGCTGAAGGAGCTAATAAATGGGAGCATTGTTTGTGTCTGACATTTCACATCAAAGCTCTAGGCAGCACAAGAGGCAAAGCCAGACATTTCCTGAGTGGATTTGAAGAGTTTAAGTATTACTGAATATAAGACATGAAGAACCCAGGCTGTCAGTAGTGTTATTAGCTGCCAGCACATGATATTGTTTGCTGGAAATATTTTACCTAAATGAAAATTCCGCCCAAATGTCTCTGGCAGAAAGGCAGTCTCTTCTTGGAATTCAGAGTCACCTTCACAATACTGGAGCAAGCAAGGTTTCTTGGTGCTCTGGGATGGATTTGCGTCAGCCTGTTGAGAATACTGCTACCCCATAACCTACTGTGGCACGCCTGATCCACTTCCAAATATCAGTGAAAGTAGCTCCATAATGCCACCATACTTGGAGTTCCCCAGCACTCCTCAATGCTTATATCAAGCTTTCCTATTTTTCCCTTGCATCTTCCCAAAGGCTCCATCCAGGTGAGGAAAGAGTAAAATGTCCCATGTAGCAAGGTGCCAAATATTCACTACACCATCAATAAACTAACCGGGGCATATTTTCGCTCCTCATCATCCTTAGGTTCTGACCCTCCTCAAAATTATCTGTAGCAAGAGCAGACATAAAACAGTCAAAGAAAAGCAACTGTCATGAGATGGTGTTCTTTACAGGATTAAACAGAAAGTTTGTGGAAGAGAAATGACACTTTTCTTTTGAAATTGATTACTTCCATAGTAAAGCAAGAAAAGGAGAAAATCACTATTTAAATAAAGGTTTATTACTTCTTCTCTGCCTACAGATACTTGCAATTTTCAGAAGTTATCAAACATTTTTATATGTGAAAATTTTATAAGAAAAAACACTTCCATTAATACTTTCTCTGAAAGGACAGGGAGAGAAAAGGGAAGAACAGTGGGATCAAATCAAGCTCTCTGCGCTGTATAATTGCAGTATTCCTAAACATACTGAATTCTGTCTAACACACACCCAAACACACACAAAGGTAGGTTGATAAAACTACTGTGTTTTTTTATTCCTTACAGTTATTATTTGAACAACTCCAGTTTCTAGGCAGCAACACACATTTACCCTAACCATCCCAATACTTTTATAGTCTTCATTATAGGTAGGGCTGAGCACCAGCTGATTTAAAGAGAATAGCGTGAGTGGACATTTCAGGATCCATTGCAGGAACTACAACAGTGATTTATTACTGACACTTCCATACACCATTTGAACTTCATTGTTTTGGTCCTTCACTGCTCTTTTCCTTGCCATCTCCAAATGTTCTGTTTTCTTCTCGATTCCTCTTTTATACTTGTGTTATGATTGGTTTTAGTGTACAAATCTTTGTGTCTGTGTTAAGTCTCTGAAACGCTTCTGCCTGAGGATTTCAGAGAAAAAATCTCTGTTTTGGGAAAGAAGGGCAGGAGAGGCAGAGAGCACTTTCAGGGGAATTTGCTGCATGTGAAAAGGTGCTGCATTGACAAGTCCCCTATGTTAGCCCCTGGCAGACACTGTCACATCCAGACTGTGTACCCAAGAGTGTCTTTAGCACAAGGTGGTAGCTGTCCACACAGCCAGAGGGAGGCGAGTTGAAGGAACAGGCAGAGATTCCCTAAAAACTCTAGGCTGAAGTATTGTCTGCAGTGAGCCTGCTAGGATCAAGAGATAACAAGGAGAGAAGAGAAACCTGCAAAAAACCCAGAAGGGTCTTGAAGAAAGATAGTACCTTTACAGAGAGGATACTACTCGGCTGTAGGTTTGCCACAAGCCCTGCAGGACAGAATCCCAGGCAGAGCAGATGTTACGGAGCAAATCAAAGAAGCCGTTAGGTGGCTCTGTGCTCTAGGATTTCTACCAGATTGTAGCCAACATCATGTTTTTAGATCAATTGCAGTTAAACATTTTCAGTTACTTTAATTTGTTTCCTTCCGCAGCCTACAAGAAAACTTTCCAAACAGGCATTAAAAAGTCAGCTCCTTTTTATTTTAATGGACAAGGAAATTTTCCAATTATCTCAGCTTTTTCCCAACTCTGCTGGGACCAGACTTTGGCAACGTTATAATATGGGAAAAAGGAATAACCGTAAGTGTTTTGCATCAAGTGTCAGCAGTGTTGTGTTCTCAGTGAACAATAGGGACATTAGGCACGCATACCACTGGATAAAGTGCTTCTTAGGAAACAATGTAAGCAGTCAAAACTAAATTTTCATTTCTACATATTTTTCATCCATTCTCTCAAATAGTTATCTAGAGCCAGTGCTTCATTAACAGAACAAAAGGTGGGCAACACCAGACTGGAAAGGGGAGATGGTCAGTGCTGCTCCTCTACAAGATTCCTCCTTGGTCTCAGAACTACTTATTTGGTGAAATTGCCTGATCCCTGTTGTGGGAAACTGACCATAGCAGTCTAAAGTGAGCCCTCCAAAGCCATCGAAATTCGTCTGAGCAGCAGATGGCGTGAAATGGTGGAGACAGAAGGATCCTACTGCACCTCATATATTTTCTCCTTCACAGGAAACACCTGTGAAATGCCTCAAAGGAATTAGGGTGTGTTCCTCTAAAAAGGTGACATGGTCAATAGCCCAACTTACGCGCCTCTATACCAATGCACACAGGATGGGTAACAAAGAGGAGGAGTACGAAGATACTGTGCAGCTAGCAAGCTACAATCTAATCACTGTCACTGAAACGTGGTGGAACAAATCTCACAACTGGAGCAGTGCAATTGACGGCTATAAAATGTTCAGAAGGGATTGGCAAAGAAGGAGGGGTGAGGGAGTTGCCCTCTGTAAATAATTGATTGACTGCACAGAGCTGCCTTTGAAAAACAGCAATGAACAGGTTGAGAGCTTATGGGTCAAAAACTAGGGGCCAAGCCAACAAAGGAAACCTTGTGGTTGGTGTTTACCACAGGCCGCCCAATCAAGTGGAGTCTGTTGACAGAGTGTTCTTACTTCATACTTGGAGGCTCTCATCCTGCCGGGAGACTTCAGTCACCCTGATGTCTGCTGGAAAAGCAGCACAGCAAGGTGTAAGCAATCCAGGAGACTCTTGGAGTGCACAGAGAATAATTTCTTAATCTAGGGGATAGACAGCCCAACCAGAAGAGAAGCATTACTAGACGTGTTGCTTACCAACATGAATGAACTAAATAGAGATGTCAAGACTGGCAGCAGTCTGGGCTGCAATGATCATGCCCTGGTGGAATTCACAATCTTGAAATATATGGGCCAGGTGAAGAGTAGAGTCAGGACACTGAATTTTAGGAGACCAAACTTTCAGTTGTTTAAGGAATTAGCGGATGGGACCCCCTGGGCAACTGCTCTCAGGGATAACGGAGCTGAACACAGCTGGCTGCTCTTCAAGGACATATTTCTTAGAGCTCAAGAGCTCTAAATTCCCATGCATAAGAAATCAGGAAAGGAAGGAAGGAGACCAGCATGGCTGAGTAAGGACCTCCTGGTCAAACTAAAGTGTAAGAAGAAAATGCACAGGCAGTGGAACCAGGGATGCTGCCCAGATGTGTAGGGATGGAATCAGGAAAGCTAAGGCACAGTTGGAGCTGAATTTGGCAAGAGATGCAAAGAATAATAAGAGCTTCCACAGGTACATTGGTCAGAAAAGGAAGATTAAAGAAAATGTCCCCCCTGATAAATAAGACAGGAGAACTAATGACAACTGTCACGGAGAAGGTTGAGATACTCAACAAATTTTTTGCCTCAATTTTCAATGGTAATCTCTCTTCCCACATCTCTTAGGCCCCTGAACCTCAAGGCAGGGACTGGGGGAATGAAATCCCTCCCTTTGAAAGTGAAGATCAGGTTTGATACCACCTGAGGAACCTGAATATACATAAGTCCATGGCACCTGACAAGATGCATCCCAGGGTCCTGAGAGAATTGCCTGATGTAGTTGCCAAGCCACTCTCCATCATATTTGAAAAGTCATGGCAGTCAGGTGAAGTCCCCAGTGACTGGAGAAAAAGAAACATCACACCCATTTTTAAAAAGGGTAAAAAGGAGGATCCTAGGAACTACTGACCAGTCAGCCTCCCCTCTGTGCTCAGCAAGATCATGGAACAGATCCTCCTGGAAGATATGTCAAAACATAGGGAAGACAGGGAGGTGATTAGAGACAGCCAACATGGCTTGACCAAGGGCAAATCATGCCTGACTAATCTCATGGCCTTCTATGATGAAGTGACTGCATCAGTGTACAAGGGAAGAGCAATGAATGTCTTCTACCTGGATTTATGTAAGGCCTTTGATACAGTCCCCCACAATATTCTTGCTGCTAAATTGGCAAGATAGGGGTTTGATGAATGGACTGTTAGATGGATAAGGAATTGCCTAGATGGTCGTGTCCAACGAGTTACAGTCAATAGCTCAATGTCTGAATGGAAACCAGTAACAAGTGGTGCCTCCCAAGGGTCTGTACTGGGACCAATACTGTTTATATCTTCATCAATGACATAGACAGTGGGATTGAGGGCACCCTCAGCAAGTTTGCACATGATGCCAAGCTGAGTGGTGCAGTTGATTCAGGGAAGGTTTGCCATCCGGTCTTGAGAAGTGGGCCCATGTGAACCTCACGAAGTCCAACAAGGCCAAGTGCAAGCTCCTACACCTGGGTTGGGAGAATCCCCAGTATCAATACAGATAGGGGTATGAATGGATTGAGAGGAGCCCTGCAGAGAATGACATGGGGATGAAAAATTGGATGTGAGCTGGCAACGCATGCTTGCAGCCTAGAAAGACAATTGTATCCTTGGCCGTATAAAAAGAAGTGTGGCCAGCAGGTCGAGGGAGGTGATTCTCACCCTCTACTCCACTCTCATGAGACCCCACCTGGAGTACTGCATCCTGTTCTGGGGTCCCCAGTACAAGAAAGACATGAACTTGTTAGAGCAAGTCCAGAGGAGGGCTGCAAAAATGATCAGAGGACTGGAGCACCTCTCCTATAAAGAAAGGCTGAGAGAGTTGGGGTTGTTCAGCCTGGAGAAGAGAAGGCTCCAGGGATACCTTATTGTAACTTTTCAGTGTATGAAAGGGGCTTATAAGAAAGACAAAGAGAGACTTTTTACCAAGGCCTGTAGTGACAGGACAAGGCACAATGATTTTAAACTGAAAGAGGGTTGATTTAGTTTGCATATAAGGAAGAAATTTTTTACGATGAGGGTGGTGAACCACTAGAACAGGTTTTGCAGAGATGTTGTGAATACATCATTATTGGAAGTGTTTAAGGTCAGGTTGGATGGGGCTTTGAGCAACCTGATCTAATGAAATATGTCCCTGCCCATGGCGGGGGGGGGTGGACTAAATGATCTTTAAATATCCCTTCCAATCCAAACCATTCTGTGATTCTATGATACCTCAACTGAACAATCTGCCCTGTGCCTCAGCATGAAAAGGAGACAAAAAGGGACACAGTCCTGAGAAAATAATGACTACTAGCCACTGAAACATAGCACAGAAAAAAAATTACAAATAAAGAAAATGGGTGGCAGCTGTGCAACAGTTTTGCACAGGGATAGAAAGGAAGCATTTGGAGCAAGTGCTGGTGCTCTTCCCTGCTTTTCACACTGGGGTCCAGACAAGTCCACTGATGCCCTCAGGGTAAGCTTCATTGAGGGTAAGCTCTGAATATGCTGCTTTTGGACCAGCTGTCAGAACTGTATAAATCAAATGCGCAGGGAGCCTGGTGTGATACTAGTTTAAGACTGGATCACTACGTTGCTGCAGTACTATTATTGGACTGGGAATGTTGAATACTCTTTTGGTTGTCTTTGCTGCAAAGCATGAAACTAAAAATACATTTGCCCTTTGTAATGGTGAAGAAAGAGACCCGTAGTAAGTGTACTTATGCAGTTCTTGGTAATTGCAGTCCCTTGGTGTTTAGATAAGGTCATGTATTGTGTTTTGAGTGATGTTTGAACATTATACTGATACTTGAACAGTTCTTCAGAAGCTGCCACATCCACACAATGCACATCTTGATACCTGTGACTAAATCATAAAAGGAAAATATAACAGTACAAAAGTCAATGGTTATAAGAGTGCTTTTATTAAGACACCAAAACTCCACTAAACAGACTCAGATAGTCACAACAGCAGTTTCTGCTGAGCATGCAAGATACCAAATACAAGCTACTGTTTTGCATTTCATCCTGAAGACTAGTGCTCAGTTCTTGTAAATGGCATAGCTCCACTGAAATCAATAGCTAAATCTCTAGTCTTGTTACTTTTGAGCAGTTCAGAATTTTAAGTACTAAAAACTAGAAAAATGTTTATAGTGAAATAGCTTATCCTTTCACTGCGTGCAGAAGGCAAACATATTATATATTTGAGAGCAAACTGAGCAAAAGTTAAGAGACTCCTACGTAACAAAAAGCTAATGGTTATGTTCATCGGACTCTAAGATTGCAAAGATAATTTGCAGTTTCACTGATGAATTGCAACCAAATGGATCTTCTTCTGTATCAGGATCTGGTAACTGATATTTCAGCAAGGAAAAGACAAGTCAAAGATTTTTACTCCTTATAGATTCACTTGAATCAAAAGCAGAATGCAAATGATTATTCTGAAATTTACTGACATATTTAAAAGGTGTATATATAACCTCTAAGATCAATCAGTATGACCTTTTGCAAAATGTAGAAGTCCTTTACCCAGTAATCTTATTACCTAACAGAAATTGGACCAGGGGGGATAGAAAAGCAGCTTTCCAATGCTATTCTGTACCAAAAAATCAGTACCTAAATGTTATGGTTACTAACAGTATTTGTGAGTTCAGGTTAATGACCAGTTTCCACTAACTTATTTGTAACGGTGTCCATTGAGCTTAAAGACGAATTAGCTTGTTCACTGTAAATTACTGAATTACATGTGACCCAGACACAGCAGACTATCACTGTGTAGGAGGAGTGCATGCAGCAATCAGAACCAAGGGGTAGTGGGGACAAGTCACCACACTGCTTTAGTCTCCATCTTCTAACACACTCACTGAAGTGGAGGTTTGGGGCAGCAGAGTTAAGAAGAGTGCACTGGGAAAGAGTCCTGCAGGAGAAGTTTACTGCGTCAAAAGATTTTTGTTCCAGTTTATCCAGCTGAACAGACTGCTGTTTTATCCAATGTAGCATGTAAACTAAACCTTTGCTGCTGCACTGACGGTAGGGTCTTGCAGCCAGAAGAAATTCAGCTCACATTTATAACTATTCTGTTGCTCTCACGTAGGTGGGCAGCACGCTCTGTGTCTTGACTGCACAATCATTGTGGTCTAATTAAACAGAATACGTAGGTACCAATTGACTTATCTGGAAAAATATGACCTGCCAGTAGCAAAAATAGTTTATTTCTTTTTTTTTTTCCACTAAGTCCTTGTCAATTAAAGAATTTACAATCAAATCTCAAAAACTCATGCTGAAGAACATTCTTTAATAGGTTGAGCCCCAGATTCATAGTACCTTTTATTTATTTAATGGAGAATCCAAGACTTGTTCTTCAGCTTCTGTATACTTAAGGCATTGCACAATTAGGTCTTCAACATTGCTGTAGCTCAAAGTTTCAACCTCACCTTAAGTAAATAGTGAATTACAAACTGAAAAGGAGATCTCTCTAAGGGTTTGCTGATTTACTTTCTGGAATATTTATAGAAACATGCAGCTTGTCAATAGTAATGGCACAAGTGTTGCTAAGATGGGGACATAGCAACATGGCACAGTGGGAGAGCCAAATCTTTGAACTTGAATAGGGAACCATGAAGTCTTTCTTTTTTCCCTTCTATTCTATCCATGGAAAAAAACCTGCCAAAATTCACTTCAACCTGGAGCTGCAGTCACAAATAGTTCTTAGGACACCAGGGAAGAGCCAGATTGCTAAAAAAAAAAAAAAAAAAAAAAAAAAAAGGGGGGATAGAAGGCTTTTATATGTGACATTAATTCGGAAGTCAGTGCTACAACCAGTCATGACCACCGTTGTGAAGAGTAATGAAAGCCAAATGCTGAGTGAAGACAAGCTTCAGTTCTCCATGTGATGAGACATGATCCAACTAGAGAAATAAAAAAAAAATTAATCACGACTGAGAAAGGTAATCGACTACCTTCCGAAGACAGTAAAGTACATAGGAAAGAAGAGCTGAGTAGTTCCAGCATCTAAAAGGAGCCATTAGCTGAGACTCCAACATGATGTATAAGTGTTGTGAGCCTGACAATATCCTTTATGCTACAACCTCATTGCACAACTCCAGAATTCCCATTACTGTCAAGTATTGCAACCACCCGTGGCCACTCATGAGAGCAGAATGATGAATGAAGACAAGCCATTCTTCTCTCTGTGGAGACACTGAGAGGCTTCACATATAGGTTTTAATTTAATGGACCTAGATATGCCCTTTATACTGGATTATGGCTCCCTAGTGGGACCTGTATCACTAATGGAACTGTACAGCTGCTGGAGCTGTACCAAGGAGCCCCGGGTACCTTCCCTTTGTGCTCCCAACAGGCAGCCCTGCCCAGCCCTTGGGAAGCAATCAGAGCATCACTCTCACCTACAACCATCTCCTAGGAGCTGCCCATAGATGACTACAGAGGGTGGTCTCTGTAACGTAAGACTAGGGGAAATAGAGCTAATAGTGACTATTCAAGACTTTAGAAGCAGATAGCTGGGATACAGTCTTCCCTGTCCTTTCTCTGTGATATGTATTAAGCACTATTGTACTTACTGAAGCAAACTAAATTATCTGTAAATACCATCATGATGAGTCTAGTGAATTTACTGTGGTCATAGCAGCTGCACTGTCATGTATGAGGCCTCCATCAGGAAAGAGTTACTGACTAACTCTGGTAACAATGTAAAATAAGCCTGTTTCCAGGAACAGAATTGGATCTGCAGTAAACATCCTTGAGTTGTGAAGCAGTATTAGATGTTCTTTTACAGCAAGCCAGCTTTCTCACCTCTCTCTCCTCCTCTTAAAGGGACAAACATACAAATGGTGGTGAGCAGCTAGAACGCACTCATTTTACAGAAAAAGTGCTGAATCCTATGGTATTTTGGAAAAGTGTTAAATTCCCAAGTTGCAGAGGCAGAACATGTAGTAGTGGTTAACACTCCTCAGAGCTGTCTTTTCAGACTCTCTGCAGGCATTTGTAAGCACTGCTTGTGGATTATCAATATTTCAAGCTCTTTCTTCATGTCTAACATTCCACTACTTTCCTGAAAAGCACACCCTCCAAAAAAAAAAAAAAATTAAACCCAAGCTTTTGCAGAAAGGGATAACTTTTGAAGCAAATTAGCAGATTTATAAAGAGAGTGGTATTGGTCTCCTTTATTATACCAATCCATGATCCAAAACCAAAAGTGATACACTTTTAATAGAAATGTTTATTGGTGTTCTTCTAAAGTGGTGTGTCATGTACACTGACTGAGACTGAAGCCATGAAGGAAGATGAAGAGAAGGCTGTCTTCCTCCTCTGTAGTTTGCAGCATTTGAAAACAGGCAAGAATAGTAGGAATTTCATTCTTAGTTCTGTGACCTTCACCCACAGCAAACAGGACAGGAGGTTCAAATACCCTTAAACAGAGGATGCTCATCTGCAAGTATTTAACCATTTCAGGAAGAGATAAACACCTAAAAAAAGTAACTGATCATAATTCAGTACTTACATCTGGTAACCTGGAAATCGCTAATCGTAGAACACTTGGTAGCTGAAGTTGTCGGACTTGATTCTGAAGTTGTATATTCCCATCTTTTGCTGGTACTGGAAAATAAGAAGGCTCACAACTCCCAGCACAAAACCAAACACAGCAAAGGCAATGAGGATGATGTATCCAACTCCCATCCCAGCCTCCTTCTTTCTCTTCAAATCAGATGCTAAAAAAAAAAAGAGGTGGGAAAAAAAAAAGCTTTGAAATTCCTTTTCCTGGGGTAAGAAAAAAGCCTTGCCTACAAATTAGCCAACATGCATGTTGAAGCACAGAGCTGTGATATACAGAAGCGAATCAGCCTTTTGAGGAGGGTAATTCTCACGGAAAGGTCTGTGAGCCACAATCCAAGTTCTCTTTTTACATACAAGTGTAGAGTCCCTGAAGACATAAGTGTGATGTGTCTTTGGAATTTGACTCTAAAATTTTCTGTTAAAATAAGAATTAAAGGATCAGCACTGGTGACTTTTTGAAATGCTGCCTTACTTTCAGAATGACCCTAGAGGTGAAGGATTCTCCCATCTTAATCCTGCCTCTGTTCATCTATGATTATTAAAAACCACTTGACGTGCTTTTATCTCATAAGTAATGCTTCTGTAAACACAAAGTATTTAGGGAAGGATTCTCCATGTGTGCTGGGTCTCTAAGCTCCCATTCTAGTCAGCAGAGATCTGTCTGGGGCAATCCATGGAGGCAGGTAAGTGAATCACACTGAAGTGGTCACCATGGGCTCAATTCTGTAGCCTGTGCATAGGCATCTAGTGCCACCTGAGAAGCCCAAGGGTGTCTACCCTGTCTGCACAGGTCTGGCAGACATGGCATGGGACCTGCAGGAGACCTATAGTCTTTTGGAATAGCACCCAGACACTGAGGGGAAGGAAAGAATAGGGCACTATGAGTCAGGAGCATTAAACGCCTGTGTGGGCAAGAGTCAAGTCCCTTGTTGCCAGCTGTCTCCCTAGGCTCCATTGACCATCGACAGAATGTGTTTGCCTGGTTCACATGCAGACACTTCATGTATTTGTTCAAATCTGCAAGCAGAATCCCCTCTCCCTTTAACATTATGCTTCTATTGATGTTTGTACATGTACTCTTGCACACTTCTAATTCATTCTTGTAAATGCTTGATGCACCTACAAAGACATCTCTTTGTCTGCATACATTTTCAGGACAGTGCTTATTTAGCCAAGCACTTGTGCAATACCTGAGGTGCACAGAAGACAAATACTAATGCATACATGCCTGTAATTAGAGACAAGATCTTTGGCCAAAGGGCACTGTTGGCAGCCACAGGGGTATGCAATAGCAGTGTCCAAGCTACGTAACATCCAGGGCATCATTACATAATATATTTAGGATGATTTCTGAATTTCAGTATGAAACAAAGGAATAAAAAAGAAGATGCACAGTGGAAATGGCAGCCTGTAGCCAGACACAGACAGGACAGGCTTTCCTGAGGACATGTATCAGTGGTCTTACCTATAGCATGTGGCCAAGCAGTATAGGCAGAGCAGTTAAAGATTTTTTCATGTTTCACTGCAGCAGCTTACCTGACATCATAATTCATGATGTCTCCTTCAACACAGAGATGCATATCACTGTCTTGGTCTAGCCTCACACTTAAAATGTGATGTGAGTATCCAAATTGGAAATAGGAGACAACATCTAGTAGTGCCACCTATGCCTAGGAATCGATGTAGTACAACCCAAATAAAGCTCCCCTCACCAGAGTGCCTTTTGTGTAATGACCATTTTTCAGTATTAGAAATGCACTGGGGTCTCCAGGGAAAATGGGAGTGAGATCTACTTAATGTAAGTGCTGTACAAAGAAAGCTATATTGATTGCTAAGTTTTAAAAAAAGAACTAATTCAGAAATGAACACTGAAGGCCTATTCTAACAAATACTTGCATTAAGGGAAGAAAAATACAGTATGCTAAGTCAGAGCCAGTTTCTAGGTCCAAAAGAACATTGTGACCATCACAGCAGAGCAGAAAAAAATACCCTGAACCCACTAACAGTCCAGCATTAACTCATCTCCACAGTCAGCAGAGCGTTAAGTGACTGGCAGAACAGGCAACCAGCAGGAGGGAAGGGGTTGACTTCTGTCTGTTCACAGTAGCCATGTGTTAAAATTCTGAGATTGGTGTGTACTCTCGATGAGTGTTTTACGCTAATACGATATGAACACAAATGGCTGGAGGAGGCCAAATGACTGAAAATGTTAGAGGCCACAGGTGACCTTGAAAACATCACTCGGGGTAGATGCAGAAGAGGCAGATGCATAACAAATTAGACCTTGCTTATACACAGTGCTGGTGTTCGCTTTCTATCAACCTGTACTGTACCACTCCACCAGATTAACCAAGGTGCTGTGCATCAGCTGTGCTCTGCCACTTTCCCTCACGGTAGTAATGAAGTCAATACCAGGGAGTCTAAGGAAACACAACACCACAATCTCTTATCTCCTCTGATTTTGGACTTCAGTGCTCAATATAATTGTGGTCTAACAACAGTGTGGAGTAAACACTTGAAAAACTGATTGCAATCTAAAAGATTCAAGCTGCTTTTACACTTTACAATTGTAATAACTGTTTGATTTTGTGGCCGTTGTACTTGCTACCCTGTGCAAATAGCTCCACAAAGCACTTTATCCTATTCCTTTCTACATTCCATTGACAATCTGACAGTCACTTCACCAAGGAGAGTGCATGCATTTCCACACTGCCACATGGTTTCAGTAAGAACACCTGCTCCTCAGAAGAATATGCAGAGGGGCATGAAAACCTCATATTACAGGTCTTCAGGTTCCTTTGCCAGTGAAAAAGAATCTTGAAATGATAGTTACTCTGTGTCCCATTTTTGTAAGCATCTGTTCATAACTCACCAGCAGATTTACATAGGGGTCCCCAGGATGTTCTGTGCGTAGAGATGGTTTCACCAGTCTTCAGGGATCGAACCCCATGGCATCTCTGCAACAGTCAATTCAAACTCCAACAAGTAATATGGCTTACTAATTAAAAATACAAAGCCTTCTGATGACTATGTGAAAGCACAGTGCTATTCTCACTCATTGGCATTTTTGTTTCCTCATGTTATGCTTTGTTAAACTGAAATGAGCACCAAATGGAAATTCAAAAGAAATGGCATTCAGGAAACAACAGTATAAAAATCTGTAACTAGTCATACTGGAAGACACTGCTGTGAACAGATATTTCACACAATCTCTTTTCATTAACTTTCTGTTTGTTTTAGAGAAACCTTATGGGAGAATAAACTTCTCACTATTTCTATTGCCAGGGTTTTGCAAACATATTTGTTTGAATGTTTCTACTTCCCATGGCAGGCATAGCAGATACTACAACCAGCACCAGCAAAAGCAGTGGCAACTTTCAGCCCCTGCCAAGCTGTGTGTCATTTTGAAGCAATGCACAACTTTTCAGTGACATGCGAACTACTAATCCAGGAACTACTAGTTTGAAAGCCCTGCCCCATGAAATGTTGGGGATTAGCTGCTTTAGATTCATGTGAGCAGCACTTGCAGAATTCACAGCACACTCCTGCACGCTTCCTTAGTAGCACTGTTCAGTTTGTCTGATACCTTTTTGTTTTAAGTTACAACCTAAAGGTCTCTGATGGGAACCATAGCCTGTTGAGGTTATTCAAAAGATACTGTGGCTTTCCTGGAAGTGCACAAAAAAAACAGAGAAACTGCAGTACCATATTATAATCATCAAAAGAAAGCATGGAAGTGCAAGGGTGTGTTACCAGCTTGTCTAGAGAAGAATGTCTCACCAGTGTTACCAGCCTGGTTACACTGAAAACCCTCTACAATCCACTGTCAGCAACAGTGTCTTTAGCTGGGTCAGCTGCCAGAAAAATACCCATGTAGCTACGACTTTGGCTCACCCTCCAATAGCTTTCCCAGCTAGGCATATCCATTAGAGAACACAGTTACATACCTGCTCCCTGATGTCAATGGTTTTTTGGTTCCACGTGGCCATGGAACAGCCATGTTCTACCAAACGCATGGTGGTGGTACATCGCTCCTCTTCCCATTCAAAGTCATGTTTCTTACTCATTTCGTACTACATTGGTTACCAGTCTGTCTATTTTTTTCTACTCTAAACTTTAAAACACCTTACTCTCTTCCACCAAGAAAACAAGGAATAAAAAGACTGGGTAAGAAGAAATAATACAAGATGTAAGTCTCAATTTTGTGGGCAAAGAGCTGAAGCAAATCTGCCCTGAAGCAAGTCAGTATTCTCCAGATTAGCAGACAGATCAGAGGATCAGATCCCAGACCTTGGGCACTTTCCCAGCCGTCTCATATTATTTCCAGATATGCTCTGTTCTTGCTCCACTTTTCCTTGATCTTTGCACCTCCTGCAGCTCCCCCTCCCTTCTTTGTAAAAGCCATTGTCATCCTGTGTAGATGTGCCTAGTACTTGTCTTCTCTGCATAACATTTTAATCTCATTCTAAGATACTGAATTCACTAACTTTTCATAGGGGGTAAATTTTGGATAGGAGAAAGAACAATATATATCACATATATATACGAATAATATAGAAATTAATAATATAGAATATATGAAAGAAGAGGGCCTCACTGATTAACTCTCCTGTGCCTTGTTTACTGCAGATGCCAATCTCAATCAAACCTCATCCTGGGCTAGCAGAATTACCCCATCACAGACCCCTGTAATTCAGATAGAAGCCAGTCCTTTAGTCAACCGTGTTCCTAAACACTAATCCATACAGCTAAAGCCTGCTCTAAAGGCAAATCCAGCAGCTCCTAGCAAAGCAACTGTTTGATTCCGTACAGCAGCCATACCAGCCCACACAGTGCCTGTCCTGCCCATCCGTCTTATTCCCCTGCTTTGCACCCACCACCATGTCCCTCCTCAGCTGTGCAGGACACACAGAGAACTCGGGTAGGGCACCCCCTCCTCCAAAGGAGGGCATAGGGTGGGGGTTGCTGAAGAACTGATTTTTAACATGCAAATTCAACTGTGAAAACTGGAGCCATCTTTCCATCTGTCAGCTGTGTTTCCTGTCCCTACATTATTTTATTTTTTTTTTAAATCTAGAGGAAGCTTTATACTTTGGGAAAGGAAACAAGTATCTTCTGCTAGCCATTCTTAATCCTTTAGGAAGAGATCGTTTGCTTTATAATGGGCTTAAACTGAGTTATTTAGAGCCAGAGGAAAGTGTTAAACAATGGAGGAACACCAAACTGCTAATGAAAACATCCTTAACAGAAAAAGAGCCAGGAAGATTGGCAGAGGGAGAGGAGAATTCCTGTGTATCTGCTATAAAGCAAGCCATCAGCAAAACCTATTTTTCCTTCTTTCTATGGTTGCAACATATTTTTAGATGAAGCAACGTGTATCACTTAGAAGCAAAAAGAAACAAAGCAATGCTTTGGAGCACGGACAATTAGAAACTGAAGTTGTTACCAGAGCATTGCTTGGTTTATTGCTTTAAAAAGCAATAGGGCTTTAAAAAGCCATAATAAACTCTATTAGAATCACAGCCCTAGAAACTTAATGCCACCGGGCTTCCTTTCCTGGCACCTAAACTCTCACCTGGAGGAGCAAATCTCTAGGGGAAAAAAAAGGACAGAAAAACATTCCAAATCAATTTACTCAGACTTGCTGCTGACACTGCCAGTATCTCTTTTTTGTGAGATGTCCATCTGAGTTGACGTGCTTCTGAACAGCCTATCTCATTATGACTTCTGTTCATTCCCTTCTAGCCACCCCTATGCAGAGATGAAAGGTTCCGTTCTCAGGTTCCCCAACTTTGATTTCCCCGTTTCTGTGCAAGCTCCGTGCTTTTAACTATGAGGACGAGGAACAGGAAGAAAGGCAGACTCTTCCATATGGTTGTAGTTCTTCCCCACTCCTCTCTGCTCTCAGCAGACAATGAAGGAAAACTTCAAGAGCTATTTTAAACCCTGTTTGGAAACATTGCTCCTTCAATTCCATAGCAGGACTGCATATGGGATGTCAGAGAAAACCAGCATATTGGAGCAAAACACTTACTGTCCTGCAGGTGCTTCCTGGTGTCTCCATACAAATACGAATTTTGCAGTGTAAGTAAACCACAGAATTGTTGACAAAGGAAAAAATTTTCATCTTAAACTGTGCTTTGCTTGAATTCCCATTCTCTAGCAGTGTGGTATATGTATTTGGGATGGGACAACTGAAAAAGAAGAGAAAAAACATACATAGCAGCTAGGTCTATAGAAGGCATGTTGTGGTTATAGCACATAACTCGGGTTTTAAGGCTCCTTTAGAAAGTCACAGCCAGACCCTCCGTGAAGCAACTCTCCACCAGTGCAGGGGTGATAAAGGGCCATTTGCTGCTTTATTCTCACAGTAACCAAATAAAATAGGAGATTCAAGAAGTGGTTGGAGAGTTGGAAAAGAAGGGAAACAGTGACGGAAAGAAGGCTTTAAACTTGGCTTCACTAAACACAAATTGAAAGAACACCATATTAAAAGGAATAGCTTTTCTTACTGAGCAAAAGGACTATCCTGTATTTTAAGGTGGTGGGTAACCCCAAGGAATATGACATCAGGGTGAGATTAGGGATCCAGGCAGGAGCAAACCTCCTCTTTTACCAGAGGCTGCATTAATATTGTGTGTGAGTCACAACACATAGGAATCAACTAACCTATGTCTTCATTGACGAGAGGCACGTAAGCTCTTGGTAAAACTGAACCATGGAGAAATAGATAAAGCACACACTTTTCAAATGCTCTTTCACTACTGACTGCCAAACCCACCTATTTCTTCACATCAAAAGTACAATTCCTTTACAAAACTATGGGGAAGACAAGCAAACTCAAACAACTACCATATTACCCTTTGAAAACATTTTCTTTTCATACTTACCTTTCTTGTTCAAAAAAGGAGTGACCAGTCAGTCCCAATGCTAAGTGACTGTGTATATGAATGACGAGAACATACATAAAAGGCATTTAAAATATAACACATCAGTAGTCAGCACCACTGGAAGATCTAAGGTATGGCACATGCTATTTGCAAGTGGCATTGCTGTACCTGTTGCTGATAAAAACAAATGAGAGGGGATCCACTGAATTATTAGTTGGAGTTGCCCAGCAGTCAGTGAGGACCACCTTGAGCTTGCTGTCTGCTCTCTGGATCCCCACTTCAATCAGTACATCATCACTGGCAGAGACGCTGAAATTTTTTGGTATTGGGGAGTTTCCAATAAACAACTGCATTTCTGTTCTGAAGTGTCCAGATCCATGCAAATCCTCAAAGATCGTGTAAAGTCTGAAACATCAATTAACCTCCTTTAAAGACCATAAATTTGACTGTGTGTTTCTATAAGTCATAAATCAGTGCCTGTTTCTTCACCTCTTGTGCATTTTAGTAGTGAAGAGTTATCTGCAGTCCAGGATGTTAGGACACTGTTCAAGAGGAAAGGGTGAAAATGCATCGAGTTTTTAGTTGGGAAGGTAGGGAGCAGGGAAATGCAAGTGGGAAAACCCAAAGGGTGGAATGTCTTGGCAATACAAATAGAGCACAGAGAGAGATTTAAGTGGAGCTGAAGGGGAACAAGACTATGAGCTGTCTTAAAGTTGAAAATAAGGAGAGCAAAAGCTTAGTGAAGAAGGGAAGAGCCAAAAAAATTAAGAAGAGACAAATCTGAACACTAAGTGAGGGGCATGAGAAAATTATAGAGCTAGAGAGAAAGGGCCTGACAAAGACTTTGTGGGGGGATAGAAAGGAAAATACAATGTCTGGAGGGTTAGGAAACAGCAAGTGGATTTGGTGATGATACCTTAAGCATGCTGCTAGGCAAGAGAGAGGAGGTGCAGTTGTACGATGGGAGAACCTTCACCATCAGAGCAAAGCTTGTGCTGCCACTTTTTCTGTGAGCATGGGTTTGATTTTCTATGAACAGTGGATTTGATTCCATCTTACTTGAAGATGGGGCCTTTCATTAAAAAGTACTTGCATTATATATCTTCTCTTTTTTCCAAGTTGATCAAGTAAGAATTTGTGGGGGTTAAAAACTGCCATCCTCAGCACCCACATAGCAGTCTGCATGCCTACATCAGTTGAAAAGATACATCATTGCTATGTTCCAAAAGCAGGGAAATAACTGTTATTGCTACAGGTGATTGCCGAGGAAGGCAAAGAGGAGTCAGGAATTCTAGCTCCCGAACCTGCACCAGTAGCTCCCAAAGGTTTTTCATCTATGGTTTAGCCAGGCAATTGCCAGTCTTGCTGGCTGTTGGATCTATTGACATATTAGATGGAGTAGGGAAAGAAGCCCATAGCAGGGATCACCTGAGCACAGGACTTGCAGGATGGCAGACTACTTGGCATAGCAAGTACTGTCACTGGATGCAGCTAAGGTCCCTGGGGATTTTTCTGATGCAGCAGCGCTCAGCCACACAACAGTGTTTCAAAGCAGAGAGAGCTGTTACTTACCCTTCTGCAGTGTATCCAGAAGAAGTCAAGAGATCATTTTGAAACACACAGTGAATGGGACTGGCAACTTTTAAATTGTGGATTACTTCCTGAGCAGAAACATCATTCCGAAGGATGGTTTTCACTACCGTATTAGTCATGTTCTGGAACACAGAAAGAAGAAAGCACAACTTGTGAACATCAGTATATCTAGGGATATTACAGAGCTACAGGCTTACCAGCTTCAAGTGCTTAGGAATTCTCCATTCTCCTAGCTGCAAAAATCAAAGAGATTAAACCTCTAGTATCTTATTTGCTGTACAATGAGACAAGGAAAACCCACCAGCCTTCCTCCTCTTCCTCAGTCTGTTCTACAAGGGAATTTCTGTACTTTGGCATGGCCTGAGCATAGTGTTTGGTTTGGGATCCAAAGAGATAGCCATCACCCTTTGTCCCCATTACTGGTAGCAACTGGGATACTTGTCTAAATATGATAATGAAATTGCTTTTAAGAAAGAGAAGCTTCTGAAATCTGCAGAGGGAACCCAGAGAGACATGGGAGTGACTCTCAGTTTGGAGAAGCCCTTGAGTTTTGCTGCATGAACCCCAAAGATTCCCCTTCTCTTTCTGGCTTGCTCTCTTCCCCAAACAGCAAGGTAACTTTCTACTCACAGGAAGAGGTTTTCTTTCTCCAAAGAAATTTCTTGAACATTTCAGCAACTAGTAGACTTTACTCCTAGCTAAGGATCTGCCATTGTCCCCCTTCTCACCTCACCCCCAAGATAAAAAAAAAAATGCTCTGGTGCTTCTTTGCATTCATGGGCTCAGGGGACTTACAGTCTCAACCTCAGTGCCACAGTCATTCCAGCCTGCCTGCAGCACAACATGAGTGCCGTTGCTGATGCTCACGTTGCAGTGAGGCTCCCCCAGGTACAGAGAGGTTTCTGGGATAGACTCCTGCTGTAAAAATCTCTTCTGGATAGCAAGGACAATCTTCTCGATTTCACAGAACACTCTCACTGCATCTTTAATGGAAACGTCCTGGGCAGGTTTAACGAGGGGGACAGGAGATGCTTGAGGAAGAACGTTGGGAGTTGACACAGGATCCGTGGTGAGAGGCGGCAGCACCATGCTGGAGAATGTAGTGTCCTCCAGAGCTTTGTGTTCAGCAGTAGAGAAGTCCAGTGAAGCAGGGAAGGAAACATGAGCCGAAGTTTGCAAAGATGTTGCAGGTAAAACTGTGCTGTGTACAGGTTTCTTATCCGTCAGCGTTGCCTCCTGGCTGATAGGAAATGCTGAAGAGTGCCAAAAATAAAGGTACTGTTGTAATTTACAGATTCAAATTGATTTTATAAGGTAAGAGCAAACCCATAGGAAGAAACTCACAATTACTGGCAGGAAACCAGCTTCTGTTTTTTTAACCCTCTCTACTTACTGCCAAAGCTGTGGGTTTTTTTAACAAAGAGTGCAAGAGATACATAAAGTGCCTGTGAGTAAATCTGAAGTCCTTTATTTCCTGAGAGCTGCAATAATTAGTGTACTCAAGTAAAACACATATATACAGCTTTTGGAAAATCAGTGCTTGCAAGGGTTACCCAGCTGTAAGCTGCTCAGCAAGTGTTCGTATTTTTTTGCCTAGTACTGTAGAAGACTGCCCACTTCTGGATGTGGGGTATAAACAGGAGCAGAGTTTGTTAAAACTGGCCCCATTGGTGACCAGTTGGTACCCAAAAGATATGACCCTCAGCGCTTTGGAAAACCCTTTTTGGAGGAAGTGCAGGACAAACCTCATGTAGCAGACCCACATTGCACATGTGTGTCCTGAGGGACACAGTGGGGAGTTGAGCAATCTTTAATGGTTTCAAGAAGAAAGCATGCAGGGGGAAAGGGGAAGCACAGGTTGAGATCACTGTTTATGTCGAACACCTAACATCAAACACAGGCTCTGGGGATACCCCATGGCACTTTGCTGGTAGAAACAACCTAAGTATTCATCTACCACTGACTTAGCACTAAGATAATAAATTCCATTGTCTCATCACACAAAAGTTCTCTTGAATAATTTTAATGGGTTGTACATACAAAGAACATCTATTTCCCAAGCAACATATAAAATCTGTACAGATATATATATATATATATATATCCTTTTGGAACTCCCCACCTTTCGGAAAAGCTCCAAAGTAAGAAGTTGCTGATTTGAACATAAGAGGAAGAAAAAGAAAAGCCTGAGCTCTTTCAGTGCTGAATTTTCCAAAAGCTTATTATCATAATGCTAAATATCTTGGTTAAACAAAACTGAGGAAAGGTTGGTATCAGTTGACAAATCCTTGTGACTTCAGCCAAAGAGTAGCTTATCACCGTGGTTACAGAAACAAATATAAATTACTGAAGAAGCCTAAAAGAACTTAGGAGCTTAAAGACCCATCATATGTCAGCTAACAAATGATTTAAGGAAAGACAGAAGCTAGATGAACTGACTCATACAAAAAAGTATTTTGTAATACCAACATTTCATCCCTGCTGCCATACAGAGGTCAAACCACCTGCCCAGTGCTTTCTGTTACCTTCTCTATTATCTCTGCTGTCCCCTCTGCTACTGCTAGTAAAAATAAGTAACAGTCTTGACAATCCTATATCATTTTAATGGCAAATATGAGAAAACAGAACTGTTAAAAGAACCTTACAAAGACAACATTAAATATTAATATAGTAAACTCTCATAGAGTATTACAGTCATAAATACTTGAAGCCCGCTGCAAGACTTTTCCCATTAGGATCCAGCTGAAAACAACAAACTAAATTCATCCCTGGCAAAATTTCAAGACCTCTGGCAAGTGTGACCATGATCTAGTAAAGATCAGAACACTAAGTGTTCCGTTAGACATTAGATAATATTTTCTTTTTTACCTTCACAGCTTCTTCCAGGCCTTTCTGGATGCACATCAGCAAATCCTTCATTGCAGCTGCACTGGTAAAACCCCAGTGTGTTATGGCATGATGCATCTGGGGAGCAGTCATCTTCTTCGCTTTTGCACTCATCATAATCTGTTGGGTATATTTAAGCAAAAGGCAAAGGTGGAGACTATATAAATGAAAATGTGATGGTTCTGAAACTAGAGCACAGTTGTATCATCACGGTGGGATTACATCTCTCAGGTGTGATACTCTATGTGTCAGACAGCTGCTGGGTCTAGAAGAGCATAAGGATGTACAGCCATAAGTGGGACTCAAAAAGCAGGACTAACCACCTGCTCTATGGGGACCTGTCCCTGAAACAAACCATTTGTTTTAGCACAGGTTCAAAGAGGGCAGGCACTCTACAAAGCACTACCATGAGACAGTCATGATCTTACTAATTAATGGGATATGTAACTTTCCAGATTCACAGCTGTGAAGGTAACAGGCAAAGAGAATGTACAGGACAGACCCTATACATGTTTCTGAAGTCATTTTGCATGAGATTCTCATTGACAGCTTATAACAATATTCTTTGGACAATTATATCCTGTTAAGGATATAGAAATTGTTATTTTTTTCAGAGATGACACATCAACTTGTGAAACAGCATTCAACAGCAGTTAGTCAGGAGACTAATGTTTCTTGTTACCAACTAAAATTACATATAAAGGAAAAGAAGTTGTACAATCAGCCATTGTGCTGGTCTTGGTAAAGTGATGACTTTCATCTGAACTCTCGACACACAGGTATGTGAGGAAAACACATACTCCCAGGGCAGAAGGATTCACAGTTTCATTTATTTGTTTCTTGGGGTTTCTATCTCATGAAAAATTATCAGTGCAAAGCAGAGAGTAATGTGGTTCAAAATTATTTTAAACAAAGCTAGCTATGTCTGTGTACAGGGGCCTGTTTCCACTGGTAGCTTATAAAACCCTCAATTTGTGACCACTGTTTCTAATGTACCTTCTTCTCTATAAAATTAATGCTAGCTATAGACAAAAAGACTAGTTGGTTTTGTCCTATTGGATCAGGAGTACCTCACTTCTTATTTCATCTTTTGATGTTCTCTGAAAAAGTTTTTTGGATGGATAAGCAGGAGCAATATAAGGAGAGAGAATGGCTTTTCATCCCTCTGCTTTGCAGATACTTTCACCTCAAAAAATACAGATTAATAAAAGGCTTTATCATCTTTCTAGTTCTGAAGAACTATCGGGATACAAGCTGCTCCTTACCGTTTATGGAGAGACTGCTTTTGTCAATTGTGAAATAGGAGCTGTGTTCAAAGGCATCACGAAAAGTGGTGATGATGTAGTAGATATCCACATCTTCTGCAATCAGTAAATTGAAACTTACCACCGTGCTCCCATTAGTAATACCCGTTATCAACACTTTAATCAGGCCAGCATCCATCTGCTGAAGAACCTCAAGGGGCAGAGATTTATGTACCTGGAGTAAAAACAAAATGCATGTGGAGATGGACAGATAGAAGCAATTACATTTTAGACTTTGTACACTGTCCAGAAGAGAGCATATGCATTACAATTGTGCTTCATACTCGGGAGGGAAGCAGCAGAAAATTGACCTTTTGCTTTATAACATTTCCACTCTACAGCAGCTGAAGGATGTGGTATATATTTAATCATGAATATTAAACAAGCTAAGCGATTAAGATACCTCATCTGTCATTTGGCACAGGTCCTTGCCTCTGGTAACAGCAAGGGAGGGAGGAGACTGCAGGGAAGCTCCCGTGTTCTGCCTCTCAAAATGCCTCCAGGGAGAGGGGGCAACCCAATTCGAGGAGGAGCTGCCAGTGGAAGTGGAGATGCCTCCTGGCACTCCACACTGCATAGATGTCTCAGAGGGCTCCCTCAGCTCAGGTACGTTACAGCTTAGAGCAGACCACCCTCAAGCCTTTCTTCACAGGTGATTTCGCACCAGAGCCAAGCAAATAATACCTCTTTTTAAATGCCTGGACCAGGGTAAGGAAAACAGAAAGGTGTTTCTTTTCATCAGCACTGCCACACAGTTCAAACTCCTGTCAAGCTAGTCTTCAGTTTGATTTCAGAAATATTTCATTAAAGTCTTCCCTGAGGAGTATCATATTATTTTTGCAAATTCTGACTGTCATCAGGGCACACAACCCTGGCTCATGGTCCTTTTCAAGAGTCCAAGAGCCAGGCTAGGAAATGGCTCCGCACTATTTTGAATAGGAATAGTCCCCCTCAAAGTATTGCAGCACCAAATCACAGCTGAACTTAGGTCAGTCTAGAGAAATCAATAAAATAAACATTCACAGTCTGTACACAGTAACCTTGGACTTCACTAGTGGCCTAAGAAAGGAAATGCCACCTTTTTCAAAGCACGCTGAGCCTTAGTCATGATAGCCCCAGAAGCTGCCTCCTTTACCACACCGGAGAGCAGGACGGTCAGCTTTCTGCGGGATGGGAAAACACAGCCCTGTGTGAGGCTTTGCATCAGCTGGGCTGCTCAGTCTCTCCACTGGCTCAGATGGAGCCACCAACCCCTCTCAAAGAGATAAACAGACTGGAGCTGTATGTTTGACCTCTTCCCTTTCCACCCTCCAAGGCTGGGTACCTCTGGAGGGCAGCCACCCACGGAAACATCTCCTCCTCCTCCTCCCACAGGAGAGCAGTCCATGGGGTAGGGCACCTGGACGTACGCAGGAGCCCTGGGGGGACATACAACAGCATTTGCGTTTCCAGCACCATTCCCCTTCATCTCCAGGCCCAGCACCAGCCACAGGAGGAGCAGACACAGGTCAGATGGTATCATTTCACGGGACCAACCCCAGACAAGACACAAGGCTAATATTAATTCAGCTTTAAAGGACATGTTGAGAAAATATTATACACAGAAATACAGCCTTTTTCTGAGAAACTAACCACAAAGAGAGACCAGTAAACATCCACAAGTTCTCCCTTCAGTCCTTCTCCTCTAGTCACCTAGATAAGGGGCCTGATAAGACAGCACTGGACTCCCTGCCTACCTGCACCTCCCAAGGGAAAGCAAGGCACACACATGCACAGAGGTTTGCATGCCAGGTCTTCCCCCAGCGTATAACCACAATGCAGGTAGAGTGCATACCTGAAGACCAGATGCCAGGGTAAGCCCAGGCTGTGTGATACCATCCATCAATGTCCTGAATTTTTCCATTAAAATTTTATATTTTCTTCTCTCCCTTTCTCCAGGAGATGCTCACAGATCCTCTGTGTTTCCTAATATCTCTTACCTACATCTGGGAAATCTTTTTACGTTCTTCCACACTTACAAATAGAAAGTGCAGCAACAGAAAGCATGGGACATAACTTTCAAGCCTGCATCAGGCAGGTAGTACAGGCTGTTCTGAGCTATTGATATTAAAATTGCACTTAAAAACTGCCAGCAACAGTGCAACAGGAGACTGTCCACAGTAGAAGAGCAGCTCCCAGTAGCATGTGAAGGACAAACCCCATGCCATCTCTGTTAACCCTCCTGAGCCTGGGATACACAGAGCTGTCTTGTACTTAGCAGCCACTAGCTTCAATGCAGGACACAGAGAGATGGAAACAGCCATAGAAACACCTAAATTTTTGTGATTTCTCTGCATACTTGCTCTTTGCTTTTACCCTTCTATGGCTGTCAGGCTCCCAGGAGGTACCAGCAAAGAGAAAGGCACAGAGCAGCAGAGCAACCACATCGTAAGGGCCAGACGAGCCACACTTGGCCCAGGAGAGAGCTGAGACATAGCTGCCCTGCACAGGAGAGTCACTCCTCTTTCCCAGCACCTCGCTTTGCTTTAGGCCCTCTCTTTAGGGTACATCACTCACTTCCTTCCCTAGCTCAAATTTCCAGAGAATTAAGGGGGCAGGTGGAGGCTACACTGCAGTCACCTCCAACCCTTTCTTCCCCTACACGTCTTCTGCAGGAAATATCTGGAGCAGCAGGGCTGGATTTCAGCCATGAGTTTAAGGCAGAGCTTATGTCAGTAGTGTAACGCTCAGGGCTGCAGGCAGTGACTCCTACCAGGGAAAGCCTAGGGAAGAGGCAAGGCAAGGGTCAGCGGTGGGAGCCAACAGGAGAAGCAGCCTTGTTTCTCTTGCACCCACACACAGAGCTGGTGTATTTTGTGCTGGATTCTCCTAGGTGATCACAGCTTTTGCACACCTGTGTGCCAAGCCTGACTTACCTGCCTGCTGTGTGTTATCCAGCCCTGACTTACTTGCCCGCTATGTAGTATCCAGCCCCGCAGACAGCCCCAGATTTTGCAGGCACACTGCACCTTTTCTGAGTCGTCAGAGCTGATGTGTGTTGCATGCACTCAGTGGCAAGGTAACATTGCACAGAGCAAACCCCCTGCATGCAGCTGGAAAGGGCTCCCACATGCCTGGAAGTCCCACACAGCAAACCTTGCAGTGCCTCATGGGGCACGCAGGCAGAGCCGGGAGGATGGAAAGAGCTAACTTCCCTACGAAAGCCTGGGCAGACCGTAGGCTGTCCTTGTCAGCTCCCAAATCTCCCATCTCACCAAGCCAGGGGGATTTTGGCCCCCTTCTCCTCTGTCTTTCTGCTGTTTCGCAAGCATGTACTGAAAAGTTGGAGGTCAGCCCTAAGTTTTCATCTTTCATAGTTTCTGTCTGAACTTCTGCACATTAAATATGCACACCTGGGACATCCTCCCAGCCCATCTCCGATTTCACCTGTATTTCCTTCTCATCTAACCTGAAGGTTTTATTTTATAGGTGCTTCTTTTTACCTAAGGCTTGGGAATTTTTTTTTGTCTGTTTTTTGTTTGTTTATTTTGTTTCCATCCTTATTTGTATTTTTCCTTGCAAAGCAGGACTCGGAGCTTGAAAAGTGTCAAGGGACATTCATGGTATTTGTATTTAGCCACTAGGTGACACTACAAAACCCTTTATCCAGAAGGCTACATGATTTCACAACAGGTACCACACCCTAGGTTACCAAAATAATGGTTGATGAACTGGGGCTAGAAAAAAAGGAGAAGAAAGACTGAACTTTTATTCAATATCTAATACCCTTGAGTATAAGGTTTTCTTACTAGGCAAATAAATTATCTTGGGATCCATCATTGTATCTACAATTTCTGTAGCACACAAAGGAAACATGAGCAATGCCAGACCAGGAGAAATCAGTATGCCAGAAGAAGAGCCATGAGAAAAAGAGAGAACATGAGCAAAATTAACACCAGCAACGAGGGAAAGGAATTTCCCTTGCTCAGGCAAGAAAAACAGGAGGCAAATAAAGTCACGGCCAGATGGAAGCCACACTAAAACCAATTTAACAGGACGGAAAAGGCCAATAGGTTTTTTGAGCAAAAGGAAAGTGGCAGACCCAGGCAGCCAGGCTCACCCCACGGATGGCTGTGGCATGTTTGGTGGGTTTTCTGGGACCACCCATCCCTAGGTCCTAGGCAAAATGTCAGCAGCTCTTTGGAGCTATTGTGGGTACCTGCACAGAAGCCTGCATGGCCGGCAGAGCAGGGAATGCACTGGTGGTCTGGAAACTGGCAATAAGTAAGTAAAAGGTACATTAATTTGAACAATCCTGCATGAAGCCTGTTTTTTCACTCAAAGAGAAAAAAAAAACCTCCTCACTGTCTGTGCTTTGGCTGCACCTTCAGAGAGAAGGTACTAGAGCACATATCTGCCCAGCCACCACTACCAGCAGCTTTAAGCGTGTCCCAAATTGCGGATAAACTCAAATTAACAAAAGGGGTAAAATTACACTGGAATAAGAAACTGCCTTAATCCCTGTATCAACACTCATTCCACATTCAGATAGCTTTAACTGCTATCATTTTAAGTGCATTAAGCTACATCAAACAAAGGCTATGTCACTTCCAAATGAGGGGGTCACCTTGATAAGGCAGTATCATTTATCAGTTTCACACTTTTTGTCACTCAGTTAAGTTTAAGACACCCAAATTCAAAACAACCTTTCCCCTCAGGAATTTAATGCACCTCAGTGAATGCATTTTCAATTCAAACCTTTTGTTTTCCTGATTCATTTTCTTGAGGACAAGCCCTAGCTGTCATGATATTCTTATTCGCTCTTGCAAAAGACAGACTGAGCAAAACCCAAGAAGACTAAAATACTCTCTTGCCCTTAGCTGTGTTGTTTTTCAGTTACATTGCAAGGAGGATGGTGAAACTAGTCTGGACAATGACAATGCAAGTTGTCACATCAAGTTTTTACCTCATTCTTATCTACATATTATTTAACGGACAGTATTTCCATTTGCTGTGCTGCCAATTTAACCACATGGCATTTAAGCGCTGGGGCAGCTCTATGCTAAAGAGCATTATACATATTAGGATTTATAAATCCTCTGAATTGTAGATGGTGACTCCAGAGAGGTTTAAAACAAAATCTCTGGCAAAGTTTATTTAACTGGAACCTGGTAGTGGTTTTAAAGTCCATGAAACTTTCCTCACTTACTTTAAAGCATCAATTTCTGGCCCTTATGACCTGAAAAGTATATATGCAGATCTTTCTATTTTCTTAAACTTCCTTTTCTTTGGCATCTAGAAACACAATGCTTATATTAAAAGACAATATATTTTGCCATATGCAGTAGCCTATATACAGTGGCTCAGCGGCAGATGGAATCAACACTAACACATCTCGCCAGCTGATCCACAAAACCAGTGCGCTGGAAAAAGGAGTTAGTTCCTTATAATCGTAAGTGACTGTTTTCTGCCTGAAACTTTGAGAACCGGGTAAAACTGACGCAAAACTTGCTGTAGTTGCTTTATGCAATCGTTTTATAAATTTTCCAAATACATTTGTATCCATGATTTTCTGAACTAAGGTATCTGACTGAATGAAGAAAATATATTCATTTTAGTCCATTTTAATAGTATGCTATTCCAAAATAGCCTCAGGCAGAAAGTGATGCTGAATGAGAGTGAGGTCAGTGGAGAATTGCTCCCCTTTCACTTTGCTAACCACGTCACTCTCATTTTGTGACTGTTTTTCTGATGTGACAGCTTGGGGCCAAAACAAGTCTAAGGAAGCTGTGCTCTGCTAACACATCCAGAAAGGTGCAAACCGGTAACAACCAGTGGGAAACTTATTCGATATCCAAGAAAACATCATGCACAGCTAAAGGGATCACGCTTTTCCCTCCTTGCAGTCGTCTCTAACCCCACGCTGGCCCGACCTCTGCCCAAACACACGCTGCTGTCACTGCATCTGCTGCGGACAGCTGTATTTTGGTGACAGGTTGTAACTCTGTACATGGTGAGAGGCTGGGGAGGCCTCTGCAGGATTTGAAAATTCATACGATTGTCAGCAATGGATTTATCATCATAGTTTTCAAGGCCTCTAACAACACAGACAGTTAAGGGGAGATAAGAAAGGCAATAAAGCAGCCCAGCATAACCAGCCTTTTTCCAAGCACAGCTGTGTTTGAGGAAACACCAGCAGGAACAAACTTCTGATAAATCAACTAAGAAATTAGAAGAGTGATACTGTCAAAGGCGATGCCTGAGAATTATGAGAGCATTAAAGGCACAACTGATATTACAGTGTGCTTTGATACCCTGTGCTCTAATTAGAAGTGAGGGCAGAGGTGACTTATCAAGAAACCACTCCCTTTCCAGATACAGGGCTACAAAACCAAGGATAACTATAAGAAATGTCAGCCTTAAGGTACTATCACAAAGGGTAATAACAATCATGGTTTATTAGTATACTGCTGTGCAGGGCAAGGATATCAGAGCGCTTTGCAAATATCCATTAACTTTCCACCACACCGTTGGAGGAAAACAATAAGCCAGTATAACCAGGTATGAGAAGCAGAAGAAATGGAGGTACCAGAGAATCCCCAAATCCTGATCTCACTCTAAACCACAGCTGCACCCTCATCCTGCAGTCTCAGACAGCCAGGGGAACTCAGACCTTACAGATGGGTCAAGGGGCGCACATGTGGCGTACAGCCTTCATGGGAAAAAGATCATACACGTGGTTTCATTGAGTCTGGTAACAGGTCATGTCCTTCTTAGCCACTTACTTCATCAAGAAAGAGCTGTGCAAAGGTTTGGTATTCCTCACTGCTCGTATTGCTAAAGCCCAGGGAGTATTTCACATTTGTTATCCGTACTGTGCCACTAAGTTTCTGGACAGCTGCAAAGTAAGAAGAAGACAATTTAAATGCGTGTTCTGTGGACTGTAGTCCATGGACAAGTGTGTGACAGTCACCAGCATGTCTGGCCACATGGAGTGTGCATCAACTCAAAACAGCAGAAAGCCAGCCCTCTGAAATGTAGCCAAAACCCCAAATGCCTAAACATAGGCATCCAGCACCTTAGTCTGCCCTCTCTGACCCCTAGATGATTCTCATAAGGGCACTGACCTCCTGTAGGTCTTATATCTGCCAGCTCTGTCTTGGATGCTCCAGGGCATCTGAAATATTGCTCCATGGCTATGTTCAGGCACCTGAATTGCTCTCCTAGACTCAGCTAGCTGTCCCAGCTCCCTCTACACGCAATGAGGTGACACCAGTGCCTCCAGAGGGCAAATCACTGCAGCACCAAGGTCCTCCCTCCACCCTCAGAGGAAGGCTAGACAGCTGCCTGAGATTAAACATCTACATTTTAGACAGCTATTGTAAGATAAGATGAACCCCAACAGGGTGTACGCTTCCGCCCTGAAGTTGTATCTGCTGAATCATATTAAGGTAGTCTCAAATGTCTTAAGTTATTTCTCAAAATCACTGGTTTTGACATTGTTACTACAGACACTGAAGGTGATCACAAGCAGGAGAGAAAGAGCTTCTCAAGACATGATTCATACCCCTAGCATCCTTTTAGTGCCTAGCCAGGCAACCTGACTGCCACCACCCTATACTGTGACCATTGCCAGCCAGTTGTCTTCACGCTGCCTTCCAGCTGCTAACAGAACATCACTCCTAGCATACCAAGATCTGGTGTTTCAAAGTTTTATATAAATATAGGATAGTCTTCACCAAAGACTTCAAGAGCCCTATCATCTGGCTAAGGCTTCAGTTTAAAATTGTTTCTGAATCAAGTTACCAGTCTTTACTTTCTGGTGTATCAGCTTGCTTTCCTCCTTACACACATCTGTCCTGATTTCAACAGTATATAAGGCACCAGGTTCCAGCTCTGAGACTGTCAGACTCCTATACTGAGTTTTAGCCTCCCATATTAGCTGCTTTTTCTGAAGCAGCAAGAATTGAAAAGCAGGGCTCTGCATAAACTCTGTGGACCATGTTACGTCAAAGTTGGTTCTAATCATATTGGGGATAATAATCTTTTGAAATGGGACAGATAGTAGAGGAAAAGAAATAGTCATCAAGTAAAGCTTTGGAAGGGAATGGAGAAAGTCGTGCCCACTTAAAGCAAGCCACCAAAGCAGGCTTCCTTTATCCCAGCATACTTGTGATCCCAAAGGAACCCTCACCACCACCAGTCAGATCAAAGGATTTGGGCTTGCTTTTTGCTATGGGTTCTCCTGTCACGTGAGCCTAGGTACTTAGGAGATAAACCACATTCAGTTATCTGATGGTGAGAGGGGAAAATGTTCTGAACAATTTTCAAGCAAACAAAAAAAAAATCAGTATTTAAAAGACATGACAGGCGATGAAGAGTTGGCTGAGGCTGACCCTCCAGGTCAGAGACGTTGCCGCAAGGAGGAGCTATATATTAAACTTCACCAAACACGGATTTTTGCCCTCTGAATTTCCTACTCCGGTCTAGTGAGATACCACTTTGGTGGCTCTTCCTCTTGTTCCCCAGGCATAATCCCTTCACAAGCTTCTTTCCCAGCAAAAGCACTTGGCTGAATATTTGATTCATCAGGAGAAAAAAACAAGCTTGTATAAACTGAACTTGTTTGTGTAGAATTCTTCAATTTGTTTTCCAGCTGGAAGAAAACGACCTTTGCTATTTTTGTCAGTTAAAATTAGCTATTTTGATTTTTTTTTTTAAATGAACATTTTCTGTTTTAATTTAAAAAAAAAAAAAAAAAAAAACAAACAAAACCCACATTTTTTTAACTCTTCCCTGCATTGAAAGGGGGTATGGGGAACACAAAGCAAAGCAGTAAATGGAGCTTTTTCATTCAGGTCAACATGTTGTTCGGTCCAAAGTTATTTTTTTCCTCCATTTGGCCACCAAGGTCCCAAATCAGTTATTTGCCCAGCTCTGTTCCCAGGTCTCACCCATGCCAGAAAGAGCTAAGGACACAACATGAAGAAGAGAGAAGACAAAAGCTGAACAGGGGCATCAGCATGGCAGCCCAGAGCTTAGCAGGACTGGAGAAGTGGACACTGTGGCACTGGTGATCAGGACTGGTGGTACAAGAGAGGCTGGAGAAGCAGCAGAGCTGGCCTTACACAGCTGAAAAAGAGGTTTACCAGGGAGAAAGGAATGAGGGAGAACAAGAAGTGGGGCTGGATGAGAGGAGACCCCCCCAGGAATGGGAGACCATAGAGGAGGGGAAGAGAAAAGAGCAGAGGGGAGCGCAGTTTGGGATTGGAGAGATATGGACGGCATGAGAGGCACAATAAAGACAAGCAGAAACAAAACTGAAATAGGTATCACCTACTAACACACTAAAGAAAAATACATTCAGTGATGGGCAGAGACAGTAGCATTCATATCCCAAACAAAACCATAATTTAAAGACCAAATCTGATTCTAACCTTGAAATATGATTCAGCTCCAATCAATAGAAAAATCCCCAATTAGCTCAAATACATCTGCCCAAACCCAAACAGATTAAGCACTCCCTGCCAGCCTAGTTATTCTCAATTACAGCCCTTGAAAAAGTGGCTTACAGGTTTCCACACAGCTCCTGCCCCACAGGGGATTTGCGGGGCTGTGCCTAATCCACCCTCCGCTGAGAGGAAGAGGAAGGCAGGTCGTTTGCCTTCCCAGGCCTTTCAAGTAATTCCATAGGCGACTGCTGCTGCTGCAGTACCCTGGTGCCAGAGCATGCAGGAGAAACCAAGACGAGTGGCAAAGGGACAAGCAGCATATGTTTCGATGAGCCACGCTCAGTGCACTGCGTGATTTGAGACGAAGAAATGTAACATCGACAAAGCTAACTGCCAAATTACCAGGAAGAGAAATTATTTTGACATGCTGATTTAGGAAAAAAGTGCCAATTCCTGCAAGAAAATAGTTTTGACACAGAAAAACTAGTTTCAGATGCCTTCATCCCAGACCACTGATTCCAACTGTGTATCTTTCCCAACTCCGAGTGAGGTTTGCTTCTCGTGTGGCCGAATTACCACGCGTGCAGGCCCCGGCCGAACGCATACTCACTGCGGTCCGTGGCTGGGCCTGGCGTCAGGCTGGGAGCTGGAGAGACTCCTGGCAAAGCTGGTGACCCCAGGGCTCCAGTGTATTTCTCAGACCAAGAGCTGTTCTCCCTTCCCATCTCTACGTGCTCTCTAAGAGTGACATTGAGGGTGGGAACGCCAGCATCCCCCGCGGCCGGCAGAGCTCTACCAGGGCCACCTTGAGAGTCGGCTTCAGGCACACCAAAAGCTGTGTGACTTCTGGTGGTAGCAGAGGCTGTTTGGTTTGGAAACACCAGCAATGGCGAACTGAGTTGGTCTTGCCCGGCCGTGCCCGTGGGCCCACTTGTGAGAGCAGCCGCTCTCTGCAGTGCACCGGGGGAAGCCTCTGCCGCCGAGCTTTGCTGCGATGGATTTACGGCCGCCTGTCGCTCTGCGCTGATGGCCAGTTCCTTGCTGGCTGAGACCCCCGTGGCCGTGGGGCTGTGGTCCCCGAGGAAGCCCGCCTGTGGTGCCAGGCCTTTTTTCCAAGGGGCTGGAGGAGCGCTGGTGGGAGAATGACCGTGGGGTGCTTGCTGGTCACCCAGGGTCGGTGCAGCAGGGAGGTGCTCGGCGGTGCTCATCTTGGAGCCTACAGCAGCCGCCATCTTGGTGGTGGCAGGGGAAGCAGGGCCTGCAGGGCTTACTTCTTCAGCAGAAAACTCTGTGCTGTTTGTTATTTCAGGAGCCACCGTTTCGGTGAGAGGGTCCACAATCTCACCTGCAACGCAGCAAACACACATTGAAATGGGACCTCAAAGTGGGTGAGGAGGCACCAGGGTCTGGCCTGAAAATGGGACTGAGACCACTCAGCCACGCGTAATAGCATTACAGAGACATGTCTTGGATATTTCATTAACACATGATTTTTATGGTGCTGAATCTGGTTTATGCCTATACAAAGAAGCATATTTGATTCCTGGGTCTCCTTTTCTGGTTCTCAGGCCATGGATCATTACAGTGGGAGGAAATTAGCCCCAGACATACCAAAAGAGGAGAAAGTACACCTCATGTACTACAAAGGTGCGTCTATATATACATTGTTTGCTATATAAACAGGTGCAATAAAAGCAGAGGTAAAAACCCACAGTTTATTCCAACCTTTCATGGCAACAGGAAACTACATGCCAGTCTTTTGCTCACCCTCACAGTTTCTTCCAGGTCGGGATGGATTGGTATCCATGGTTGTCTTGCATCTGCACAGGTACGAGCCCATCAAATTGATACACTCAGCAAACACAGAGCAGTCATTCTCAGCATGAGAAGCACATTCATCCCAGTCTGTAAGACCAAAACCAGAACATCAGTCAGATAGCCTCCATTCTGGCTGCATTAAACTAGAAACAATCATAAAGTAGTCCTTTCTTCAGTTTTTGAACTTATGAATGTGGTCTTTTTTCATCATTTATCTGACAGCCAAGCTCTGAGTGATGCAGAACGCTATCTGTGTTGTTATTCTCTCACAGAAAAAATCAACCTTTGCCCTTGTACTCTGAAAAGTATTTTCTCCAGGTAAAGATTTTTTTAATAATTTTTTTTAGAAGTAAACACTTGAAGTGAAAAAAATATTGTATGTCTGTACTATAGCTATATCAAAAGCATATATTATACCAAGTTCTGCACACAGTACCTCCAGATACATCAGGTAATGAATAGATCTGTTACCACTAGCTACCAGTAGATAGAATATTAAATAGAGACTTAATCCAAATAATCTTCTGCTTCAAATAAAAGGTAAATGCAAGTAACTCCCACGGGAAGGACTCTTCAGTTCTTAACAGAGGAAGTGCTAAGGGCAAAAACTCTTTTTATAAAAGATTTCTTCTCAAAGGTAATACTGTAAAACTATGACCCCCTTTCTGGTAGTGTCAGAAAAGAGATCCTGGTTCATCAATGCATTAATATGCTCTAAGGGTGTTCCTTATGTCTAACTTCAGCTCCTCTGAATCAATTAGAGATGCTTCTTTCATGGAGTTATAGACCTATTTTATTGCCAAGTCTCTTCAGTCTTGAGGGATTTAGATCGGGTGTCTTATATTACCGTTCACACCCTGTTCCAGCAAATATGCAAAGGCTGAGCTAATGCTTTGGACACGAATAATCTTGGTGAATCCCATGTGAACCCTCCCTGTGTGCACTCCCTTGTGCATACACCTTCACTGCCTCAGGGCCGTAAGTGAGGGAGAGCTGAAAACTAGACTGAAAACTGCGTCTTGGGACAAATAATTCTGATCAGAGGCTAGAAAATTGTTTTGAACAATGCATTATCGTAAGTGCTTGTTCTGAAAACATGCAGACATTAATCACTGTGATTATTTCTCTGAAACAAAGTCCCATTCTAGAACTTAATAATTTATGAATCTTCAAAGAGAGATGCAATTGTTCCACTCCCTTCAGTTGTTCTATTCCTTCTGACTCGTCACCGTTGCTGTTTCAAAGTTGAATTCCCTGCTCTGCCACTGTCACTAAACCAAGCACCTAGCCTTTTGGTGGCCAGGCTCCACAGAGGATCCAGGTGGCATTGCTCCACTGGTGCAAGAGGATCTGTGCAGGCTTACTGTCAAAGGGCATGTCCCAGGTCTCTCAGGGGCCAGGAAGCAAAACAGCCCATTATACAAATCTCTTCTTCATGTGCTTCACTCCTCTGCCTTATTTTCCACATTTGACTCTAGGAAACTTGTGTCAAACAAATGCTTGTTTGGGCAGAGCTAAGAAATAGACCCCTTTGCTCTACTCCTAAGGAGGAGTTGGCTGTGCTCCTGGCTAAGAGTGGTGCTACTGGAAGCCACCTGGTTTTCTGCTATTAAAGTAACAGTCCAGAGCTATTGCCTTCTTCCTCCCCACCCTTTCGGTCCCAGGATCAATAACATTTGTAAAGTATTTGTAAAGTATTTTGGCAAGACCCATCAGCATCTTGCAAGTCAGTATCTGCTACCACTGTGACATTTGTAGGCTTCAGGTGCAATTTGTCTTTCCTGGCTTTTTTCCTGTCCTGTTCTCCTTAACCTCCATATGCTTCACAACTCCAAAGGGAGTTTTCCCTGATCACAGCAAATGAGCTTTTAAGGGCTCAATACACTAGAAGAGAATAACCCATTCTGTCGGCTTTGGCAACTTTCTGAACACTAACTGGCTCTGCCAGCTGGGAAACCTGAAGCCAGAACTTAGACCTTTGAAGATAAAAATGGTGATTACTGAAGATCAAACAAAGGCCTAGTTTAACATAAAGTCCATGCGTGTTTCTTTAGTCCTTTTCACTGAGAGGACCCTTGGGAACTTCTCTGGCTGGATTTCTGTAGTGACGATGTTAGATTTCTTTTTTTAAACCCTGGGCCAAACGCAGCCCCACAGCCTTGAAGCACAAAACTGTTTAGAGGGCACGTGTACCCAAAGGCTACAAATATTCCACAGTAACCCCATCTGCAATTCAATTCAAGAAAGATATGGCAAACTTCCAAATTCTCACAAAGAGGAGAGGGAGGAAAATTAATAGGGAAACCAAGGGCTCCACTCCTCCTTAAACACAGTGGAGGGAAGCTGTTCCTGTAGGTACCTGGGAACAGCCAATGCTCCTTCGTCCAATCCCTTCTGGGCTTATGGATAAAAGCCCATGGAGGAGTTCTTAAGTCATGGTTTTTCCCTCCAACAAACCACATACTTGGTCTCTCTATAAAGTACCTTTTGTGAAGAATGCTGGTAATACTGTGTGTGATCAGAACACAAATGCTGTGTTCTTGTTTGAAAAAAAATAATAAAAATTACCTTCCACTGCAGTGTTCTGCTGATCCACCAAAAGCACAGAGCCATTGTGCAGGTAAGAAAGCACTGGGTCAAATGTAGAGGCATCAACTGGAAACTCGGGATCCTGCACAGTGATTCTGAGCCTCACAATGATGCTTCCAGCTTGCAGGGATTCAGTCTGCACTTTCAGCTTCCCAGATTTGTATAAAGCAGAAATGTTAGGTGGAAATGAATTTTCAAGCTGAGCGAAGGGAGAGAAGCATTGACAGTTAGGAACCCAACAAGAATAGCTCCTTTTAAAACTGAACTATGGCGGTACCATTTTAAAGATTTATATATGCACAACATAGAAAATGTTGTAAAAAGAAAAGTTTCAAAGTGTTTCAGAAATCTTACTTTTCAGAGATTTTTGAGGCACAGAGAAGTGTAAGTCTCCTTGGTGCAGCTAGGTACCTGTAAAAATTGTACCCATCTGACCACTGGTCTTACAAACCAAATTTCATTTTGGCTCAAGAGATCAAAATTCCTTCTGCCCCTGTTTGCCTGCATCAGAGCTGAACTGGCCCAGTAAGTCTGCATGCATCAGACCCTTGATGTTAGCTGTGTATGTCACATAAGCTTTTTGTCCCAAGCCTCTTATATATTCACCTCTGCACTCCCAGACAGTGGAACTTGGTCAACTCCACTGTTGCTGGAGCAGACTCTGGTTTGATTTTGACTACTAGCAGCTAGCAGTCCCCCAGGCAGTACCCAGGCAGACTTAGCATCAGCCAGGGGCCAGTCCCAATAGGCAATCTGAATGTGACCACCGTACTTTGGAAGACCCAGCCACATGGGTACAGGATGGTTTGTGCCAGTTGGTGTCAGTGCCAGAGAATGATTTGGGAAATGTTTCATTTGCGAGTATGGGCATAGCTTTAGCTCCCAGCAATTATTTGAAACTCACCAGTCCAAGTGCAGCCTGCAGCTGAGTCCAATGACAAAGAAATCTCAGGATGAGACAAGAAAATTGGGGATGGGTGACTTCAAGAAAATGTGTTTGAGACAGCCCAGTTTCAAGGCAATATCACAATTGCGCCATGGTTGATTACCAATCCGGTAAGTAGACACATCGGTTGAACAAACGGTGTTACTCTGAACATTAAAGCTGGCATACTGATGTTCAATATTTGAGCTGTGCAGGAGTTGGCAGTTTCACCTTACATCTATAGAAGGCACCTCCGTGCTTGAGCCTTTTGCTCCTACATCCACCTCAAAACATGCCTCTAAGCACGCAGTGCAGCACCATAAATCAACACAACTTTCCTCATGTTCAGCCAGAGTTTGCTCCAAAAATTCCTATAAATAAGCTGTTTAACTAGTCTAAGTTCAGATCAGGGTGAGGAGGCAAGAAAAAGAGAGGAGAGAGGAAGTGAGAGGGGGATGTTGTGCTCCCAAACACCCAAGGATGCAGAAGCAACACAAATGGGCAATGCTCCTTTTCCTTCCCAGCCTCATGATGCCAGTTAGGTCTGCATTAGTCTCAGAGAAGATTCACTGACAAAAGTCCTTCTGCACAACAAAAGCAGGAATTTGCACCTATTGGAAATAAAACCATGTCAGGAAGTTTAACTTGCTATTTCTCATGAGCAAATGCCTCTTCTGTGCTGCCTTTGAAGGTATAGCTCCATTATTATTTTTTTTTCCTTGGCTTTATATTCACATATGTTTATGAGTCCCCCCTTGTTTTGGGAAAGTCTCATTTTGGATGGAGATCCCAATTCTTTTGTATGGGCCCTGCTCTCTACAGCAAAACTGTGAGATATTGCAGCATCTGAAATGTTCCCCCTGTTTGGGAAGCTGAGAGCTGGTAATAGACTTCATGACTCAAGTTTTGTTTATGGCTGATTACACCTGAGCATGGACAGTGGCTATATGTGTGCATCATGCAATGAATGAGGCTGGAGAAGAAAGCCTCACCCAGTCACTTTTCCTTAAAGAAGAGCGAGCTCTGAGAGCAGTCAGACATTTATTGAGAAGACAGTGCTGAAATGAATGCCAGCAATGTCATTTCAATAATCCATTAAAAAGCCTGAAGTCAATTCAGTGTGAGTTTATTGCCAAACTAAAGATCCAAGGAATGGAGTCCCTGTTGCATGCCTGCATTTTTAATTCCTTTGCTCTTCTGTAGGGGAAAATTCTCATTGGCTCCATTGCTAATAAGGCCAAGGGCTTGATGTGTCTAGTCAATTGAATTTTGTTTTAATTATTAAGAAAGGTCACAGGAAACAGTATGATGATTTTCAAGGGATATTTCAGCCAGGCATAAAATCCTCCATTACATTTAATAAATCTTAATTAAAAAAAAAATATTATCCACAGATATTTTAGCGTTACCTCTGTAAGCAACAGTCTTGAAAATTCTTCATAAGCTGAGCTGCTGGCATTATGGAAATCATCAGTGAAGTTGTAGTTGAGAATTCTTGCAGTAACACCAAATATCTTGGCCTCTGTAGGACACAATATTAAAATACACAATGACAAAGTGGAAGAGGAAAGGATTCAGTCAAAAATGATGTACCCAGACCAAAATCTCAGATGATGGAGGGAGAAGGAGGAAAAGGTTGAGAGAGTTTGGTATTAAACCAAGAAAATAAAGCCAATATTCTGCTACAAGCTTCCTATACATTGAGGAGATGCACTTACATCAGGACAATAAAGATATTTCGGTGCTTGATTACAACTGCATGAGAACTGGGTATACACATATCCTTGTGGACCTGACCCTACATAACTCCTGCATTTGAGTTACACCAGGGTTGAATCACCTGTGAGCTCATCTCTGGTCCACCAGTCACAATTATTATTTTTTTCCTGATCTTGGTAGCATGGATAGTAAATATATTCTTAAACTGAAAATAATAACAAAAACCAGTGCATGCCACTTCTGTGTCTGGTAAGCCCTGACAGATAATGTACAGAGCATGTGAGCCAAAACCAAGAGCCAAAGAATCTATAACCACTTTAACCTGTATAAACAATCTGAGGTTGTTACTCTTTGGACTGACCTTTGGAAAACTTTTCTTTTTCTCAAGGGCTCCAACTTTATAATCTGAAGTTCAGCCCCCTCTTTCCATAACCACTAGATCTCCTACTTTCCTGCTACAAAGGGAGTAATTTCCTTCTGACCCAAACTGGAGTCATCCTTCGTCTGATCAAAGGGAAGGCTCTTACGGCTAAACATAAACAGCAGCATTCTCACTGTGGCCAGTATTAAATAGTTCACTGCCTGCTTTTTGAAGAAAATGGGGAGAGATTGATTTCTTTATTTGCATGAAGGCTTAGGAAATAATTTAAGGATAATGGAAAAGCAAAATTATGTTTGATCAACCCACTAGGGTCACAGGGAGCTAGCATCCCTAGCTAATTGAACAAAATTATGCAGGTATTCTGCAAGCTTTCTTACACAGCCCTTGTTATTCCCTTTAATCCTGGTCACTCGCAAATATTCACCTGAATCCGGCCTTCCCCTGGGCACTCTTGTTAGCTCAGCTGAGCCCTTGACAAACCAGTTGACTGGATTTTTCAATAGCCACAGCCATCAACCAGGAAAAATGGGGCTTGATGGGAGATGGATGGCAGCAGAATGCAGTGCCAGGCACAAAAAACCCCCAAACAAAACAGTATTCTAGCTTAGCCTGATATCTGTGATAGTCTGAGTCAGCTCCAGCACTGCTTTATCAGCTAAGGCCAGAGCTCTGCTGCCTGACAATCTGGGTTGCATAAATGCTGGGGCAGAGGAAAGAAAAAGTGCTGAAGGAGGTGGGAAATGGAGTTCAGGGAGGACCAAATGGATCACTGGTGAACTGTGAGTGAATGGAGAGAGAGAGCGGAGAGAGAGAAAGAGAATGTATATATATTTTAAAGTGGCTATTTACCTGTTTTGACATTTTGACGGGAGATGCTGGTTTTTCCACAGGTTTCATAGCTGATCTCTACTGAATAGAGCACACCTGCCTCCAGCTGAGACACATCCATTTTCATTTCCTCTGTCTTCAGGTTTTGTACAATCTCTTTGCCCTTGAACACTTGGACTTGGAAAGTATGGTTCAGAGTAGAAGCGACATGCCAGGACATTTCAAAACTGTTGCTGGTAACACTGAAGATTCGGTGATTTCTAACCGCAGAAGGAGCTATTGCAGTCCCAGGAAAAGTCATCACAGAAAAAGCAACATTACGTCTGTAAAGCATTGTGCTATTCTAAATCTATTATAGACAAGCACTTTGACAATCAATAGGGGAAGCTCCTCTTTACCTTATGTCAGGACAGAATCTGCCCCTCTCACACTACCAGGTCCCCCCATCCATGAACCATTCCACTAGACTGATTAATTGGGTGCTTACTCTTTTTATTTCCTTTTACTATACATATTTGTGTTGAATGTCTAGTAACACTAATAATCAAACAGTGAGCTACAGGTTCAAGCAGCAGGAGTAAGTTTGGAATAGTGGATCTGTGTACTCTACATACATTGACACCTGCTTTGCCACTTGTCACTTTAATCACCAAAATGCACCTCTTCATGCAAAGGCTGCCTTGATTTCTGCCTGGAAAAACCCCACAGACCGCAGCCTATAGAGGCTGGGGGCAGAGTGGTGGGCAGCATTTCACCTATTTATGCCACTCTACTCCAGTGCAATCATTGTCATGTCAACGGGAAAAGACAGGACCCTTCAGAGATGATTTCTCTCCTCAAAGGAGGAGGAGGAGGAGGAGGTGTCTAAACTGGGTAGGATGAATTGCCCTCCAGCAGAGCCTGTCTGTCTCCACTAACTAGAGAGAGAGCCCAGACTAGACAACTCTCCTGTAGATAGCTGGGGTCAGGTGAGATGAACATCATCCCCCACGCTAACCTAGAGACCATGGCATGCTGCTGCCACAACTTCAATTCTTTCATGCTAATGGTTAGCCTGAGAAGAAAGTTTGTCTTCTTAAATTGTTTCAATAGGACATAATTGTTTCCAGGACTCTGAGCCAGGTGGCTGCCAAATACCCCCAAAGCCAAACCGCCCCTTGCACTAGAGGGACTGCAGTTTAATTCCTCTAGCTTCACCTTGGATCAGCAGCTGTGGATGAAGATGAAGAATATCCAGTCTGTCTCTCTGAGCTAGGCAAAGAACTACTTAAAGCTATTTCCTCCCACAAGGAGAGCAGGATGTTGTTAAAAGGATTGTGGTAACTCTTGCCTGAAAGTCACCCATATCAAGACAAATGGGTTTGTTCCCATCATAGTCCCTCAGACAGCTCTAATGTATTGCAGGGAGAGTATTCACAAAGGCTAACTCCAGTGCAGGGTAGCTGTGGCCAACCTCCCTGACTCATGTCTCCCACCAACAAACATCTTCATGGACTCGAAAGCATCCCCCAGTGGCTGTGGTGGAGGAGGAGCTCCGGTGGTTGGTAGCAGATCCTCTCATACCTTGTTCCAGGACAAGCCTAGGACATGCAGTGAGCTGAGTCCAGGGTGAGTGAGTGGTGCTGGCCTCACACAGCGCTCACTGGCATGCTTCTTGTGCTGGAGGATCATCCAGCACAAGCCATGTGATGGGACCTGCACTTGAATGGCTCACAAGTGGCTCAAGAAGCCCACTGTGGCCACCTCCACTTCCAGAAGGCCAGTTCCCTTCAGTAGCCATGGGGATAACAGTGGGGTTTCTCCAGTGGTCACTTCACAGCACCACAGCCCCCAGTCTGAATGTCCCATTGGGGAAGCCTCTTTCTTTCATTTCCATAGGTGGCGATTCACTCCAAAACTATTAACAGCTTCTGTGAACACCCTCCTGTCACTCAGCCAGCCCCAGGAAAAAGGGATCAAAGAGGGGCTGAATTAAAAGTAAGACAATATTCATTCAAATCCAAGGTTACTTACAGCACCCAGCATCTGTAGATTGGTTAGTTATGGACAAGAGACTTGATTTGCTTATAGACGGAGAGCTATTGCTAGTGTTAATGGGATCTAATGCTGAACTTGGAGTAGATGCTGCCATGCCTAGGGGAAAAATAGTATTATCAAAGAGTTAAAGTATTCCTAACAAAGTAAATCCAAAATAATACCATTTATGTTTTCTGCAGCTGAAAAGCAGCAGTAGAAGTAATATAAATAGGAATGAAAATAAACATATTATCCTATTACAAAAGCATAAAGTAATACATTATCTCAACTTTTGAGATTAAAGGATTGCAAAATTGTTTTTTAAGTAAAGCATAGAATCTGCAAGCACTTATCTATCTCATTAACTTAAAGCCTATTAGCAGGCCCATTGATGTCTGTGGGCTGTAAGTGCATGCCTCTATCTTTTGCTGAGCTAGTACCACAAAGGATTATTTCACCCATTGCCAAACTCAGTCCAGCAGAGGACTCAGCGGCAGTGCAGCCGCTCAGGGTGGGATTATACAACCACTGAGTCCTGGCTGCAGTCACACGGTCAAAATGGGAAGACTTTGTGTACAAATAGTGTCATTAACTGCACCTTCCCAGGAGGCTGGGGAGGTGTACCGACAATGAATGACTTGCTCTGAGAAGCAGTCAGGGTCTGAAGCTAGAGATTTTGGCAGGTGAGTGAGGACAGCTGAGGGTCAGATAGGAGAAACAGCAAGGAACAGTGAAATAAATACACTGCATTTCAGTCAGACATAGCTAAGAGCTGGCTTATGTGGCATCTTCTCCCAACAGGAGGAGAAGGGGCACTGTGTGTTCCAGAAATCTTTGCCTTGCAGGTGACTCCTGTGATAGACCACAAACATTCTTGGTATTTCCCAAGGTGAGACCTGTGTCTCTTACCTTCCTTTCTTTGGGTCAGCTGGTGAGAGATGACATCTGCATGTTCATGCTGAGGGTCACAGCTGTAATAACCCTCCAGATTTACACAGGTATTTTTCTCAGGACAAGCGTTGAATTCCGCATAGGAACATTCATTGACATCTAAGAAGAGGAACACAACTTGCACAGATATTGATAGCAGCATCAAGCTTGATCTGCAATGTGTGTAGACCAGGCTTTGGATATGATAAATACAGTGTAAATCTGCAGTAACTCTGCTGAAGAAATTCTGGATGTATAGGGGTGCAATGAAATCAGAATGCTGCCCTTCCCCAAAACAGTTATAACCCTATCACTTTTTACTCCAATTCTTTGCAATAAGAGGACAGTTAGTGGCAGCTCCTGCTTAGAGTTGCAGGATGCCATCCAAACCTAAGAGACATCAGTGACAGGAGAAAGGAGTTTTACTCAGTGATTTCACTGAAATTTGGACTGAGGACTGAGTTTTCAAAAGTAAACACAGAATAAGAAGTGATGACAACAGTGCTTATCGATGCATTTCGGGAGTGAAAATGTTCAGGTAACCACACAGTAGTAAGTAGATTAAAATAATTTAAACTGAATATATTTAAATATTTACCTAATATTTAAAAAGTAGGTGGTAATGCGCTATAGTAATTAACAGACTATAAATACGACTAGTTTCCTGCAAGCTACTGTAACACATGTCTATAAAAACAGAGTGTATCTGCTTCCCAAGAAAACACTTTTTTTAAGAACCTGTTTAGTACAACTAATGATTGTGCTACAAATACAGACACTTTTGCTTTTTCATCTGAAGATGGGCTATGGTATTATGAGAAAATAAATTTAATTGAGCAATCAGGAGTATTCCCCTCCAAACTATTCACTCATTATGATCTACAAACCTCTCCATTCTATAATGGAAAGGTTAGGGCTATATTTGCAAACTTTACAAGATCCACTATGTTATTTTTGAAAACAAATTGACAGTCATATAGATGAAATCCCAAGTGAAGAGGGATGAAACCCCCTAAAAATGTTTCCCCCTGTGACAGGATTATAATAACCTTGCACTTCTGTGTCAATCACTTCATACGTGCGCTTGACAATGTCCTTCAAGGAAGAAGAAACCTCTGCTAGTGGGGCTGGCTGATGCAGTCCAATGAGAACCCAAGAGGCCACCGTCCCGGCATATACTTCTGCACGGTTACTCTGGATATGGTGCACGGAGGCATTCAAGGGCTGTAACGCACCAGTAATCTGGAAAACAGGGGAAAAAACACTTCAGTATCTCATTCCTTTCTCAGCACAGCTGTATGCCAAAGAGGCATAACTTATGCAAGGATTATCATCATAACCTGAGTGCAGAAAGCACAAATTCAGAAACCATAGCAAAGTGGCAACATTTAAGCCTGTATTTATGCAAGGTGAGTTCTTACTATTATCACATTTCACAATGGAGTTATGATATAGTCATGCCAAGCTAAGATAGATGTGGAGCTGCATGTCAGATCTCAAATTCGTAGGCAGGAGGACGCAAGCCAGGAAGATATGGGAAAAGTCTCTTTGGCTTGTAATGCTTAAACACTAAAATCTCAATAGACATAATATATAAGAGATATGCTATTACAGGGCATCTGTAATAAAGCTGTCCAACACTTCTTACTTTAAGCAACTAAAAAGACTGCTGGCAAAGGGAATAGAAAGAAAAAGAAGAAAAGCAATAGACTGATGAAGAAAGCTGGGACTAAGAGCCACAGAGAGACCCCAGGACTGACCAAGTCATCACAACTGTGAGTCAGGAATGAGAGAAGGGACATGGTGGTAGGCTGAGCATTATGAGTCAGTGAAGCAGACAGGGCCTGGAAGACATTCCTCTGAGTAGCGGCTTATTGCAAAGCTTCGGTTTGTATTTCCTATTTCTTGAGTGTTTGACTTTGCCATAGCTTGCTTTAGACCAAGATATAAAAGTCTGGGTAGATCCTTGCCCTCTACTCCTTACTATACAGCAACAGGACCAGGGTTTCTCGCTTTTTTAGGATATGAGAAGGGGGAATTCAGGTAGGAGGAAGAACTACACTCATGCAACATCCCCATGCTACTGCTACCATTTCTATTCTTGGGCCCGTCAGTGCCAGTTGACGATGGCAGAAGGGTTTCCTTTGCTACTTGCCCACTCCCAGCTGGAAACTGGGGAGGAGCAGAAATAAAAATGGAGGGAAATAGGGACCTGCCCTCTCGGGTACCTTTCAAAGGCCACATCCAAGCCTGGTTTTCTCCATGGCATGGTGATATGTACTAGGGAACTGCTTCGGGTTTATGACCCGGAGGGTCTTCATCCTAGTTCATCAATCCATTATCCTAACTACCACTGAGAGGACAGAGAGAGCCGCCCTGTCTGGGCACGGCTGTAGTTTGTAGCCTGGTTCTTCCTGCAGACCCTCCTTTCAGGAAACGTGCCTCACGCCTCTGTGAGGACTTTGTTCTTCTTGGGACTTTTCCTGCCTGCCATGTCGGGGACAGGGAGAGATGTGCCGCGCTGCTGTCACATGGCCCTGCATGCATTGGTGCCCTGGCCGCTGCTAATCCATGCACAAGGCAGAGCCTCGGTCCTACAGCAAAAGCAACGTTCTGCTGTCTCCCCCAGCCCTGCTTCTGGGGCAAGAATGACAACGAAACGCCCTTGACCCAGACACGGTCCCCCTGCCATAAGCCTGGGTTTTCACAGTGAAGCTTCTGGCACTGCTGAGTCCACCTGCCGTGTAGGTCCCAGCGCCGTAGATCAGGCTTGTCTCTTGAAAGGTTTAACTCAAAGCTCCTTATCAGAAAACATCACGCTTTGCAGGTCTTGAAATCCAGACCCAGTCAGTCATAGACCCAAAACTGAACTGAGCCAGAGCTGGAGCAAGCATCACTTAAGTAGGAAAAACCCCTATATTTCAGAATGTCTTTAAATTGCCCTTGGAAGAGAGCTGAAAAATTTACTAAAGAAGCTGATAAATCAATGTTACTTGAGCTGCTTGAGGATGCAGCTGACATTCAGTAATTAGGAATAAATTAGGGCCAAAAAAATCAATGTGGCAGAACAAACTGGGGCGCGACGGGCTGGCAAGGTTATGCCCAGCACAGAGGACTATGAAGCAAGTGGTGGTTCCTGAGTAACAGAAACATAGACACAACAAGCAACACAGGGGAGCGTTTGTGTTTGTACATACCATGGAGTGCAAAAGGCGCGAATGATTCAGAAGGTGGGAATCCACTCTGATTAATTCATTAAAATCCATTTTCACAAGCACTGTCACATTGTACCAGAACGTTCTTCCTGAAGCGTACAAAATAAAACAGCCAAGTCATCTGAGGTCTGATGCTATGGAAAGCGACAGAGCTATAGGAAGGCTCTGAGCAACCGAAGCAAGCTTTAACTTGGCAAATATGAAGGGCCCATGTACAGCCATCAGCTATGGCCTCGTTCGCCATATGCCGCTGGCAGCGGTGCCAGCGAAGAAAAAGAAGCCAAGGGAGGTCTGCTGGACCCACAGCACCCACGCACCGTTCAGTGCTCACGGGTGCGAGTACTGAAGCTGAATATCCTGGAATTGATCCAGAGCAGATTCCCGTATTTGTTTTATGAAGAGCTATGGTAACAGTTTTCCTGCCCCCTCCACCCTCAGAAGGAAAAATTAACCATATTTCTATTAGAAGCAGCCTTGAATTTATCAGTAACATACCCTCTGGCATTGGATCTACACAGCCTGCTCCTTTGGATGAATTGCAGCATTTTTTAAGCCCTGGACATTCAGTATCGAACGTGCAAGGATAATCAGATGTTTCCATATTCTCCATTGGACAAATACCAGGTCTTGAGGCAAACACACTGGATCTATTGAGCGCTAAGTAACAAAAACATTTCTGAGAACAAAAATATAGAAAATTGTTTCCATAAAATCGTGCTATTTAATTTATAGCAAACACCTCCTCCTCATTTTAGAAGCGTGTCTGTTCTGAGGTTTTCATGGAGAGAAAATAGCAGCCTAAAATACCATTATTTCATTTCAAGAGTGCAAATGTTCTCAAATTTTTCTCTTTTTCATGACATTTCTGTTACAGAAATTTTGAATTGATAATTTTCCATTAATAATATGGATGGATGGATAGATAGATAGATAGATAGATAGTTTCTAAATGAAAGCACTGCAAAACAGAAAATGTGCCTGATGTCATCTAGGACTAATCCAAATAAAATATAATGATCAAAGAAACAGGTAATGTCTAAGCTAGAAATTGGGAGCTTTCATTTAACCTTCTGTTGTGACAAAGTTAACCTTTAGTTATAGGAACTGAAGATGTTACATGGGAGCGGAGACACAAGGCTGTTCTCAGGTACAGTTCAGTGGGTTACACAGAGGGACTGGGGAGCAGAACTGAGCCCATGGTCTGCAGCCTGGCAGCACCCGCTCTGTATCAGCTAGCCAACCCGGGGAGGTCGCTAGCCCAAGCCGGACAGCCCTGCAGAGAGGGCAGCTAAGGCAGAAGGTTACTGCTTCCCAAGCCAAGGGCAGACAGCAGTCCTGGCTCAATGCCAGCACATAACTCTTCTCCGGAGGAGAAGAGGAAATACTTCTAAGCTCTACGAACATTGCTTTTACCCACAGTCTCAAACATAGGTCCAAGTAATGCTCAGCTCTGGTCTTTCCAATCAACCTAAAAGATTTCTCTTTTCCTTTCATTTTGGACCTACAAGTTTTTGGTCCTACGAACTCTTGATCTGGGCAATTAAAGTCAGCCAGCAGGAAAATGAAAATTATTCTTGCAACAGAAACAGGTTGTAGTGCAAGAAAACCACATTCAATATAATAAAATCCATAGCAAATGAAAGGTCCATAGCAAACTATAAATCTCTCATGAACCCTCATTTCTGTGGGGTTTCTCTTATCCCAAGGCTCTGAATAATAGTAAACCTGAGGTTTCTGAGAAGCAGAAGGGAATATTGAATCTAGGACTTTTGGCCTCAGCAAAGTAACCTTCTTAAACAGGTAAATGATCGTGATTAATCAAGATTTAAACTAAATCTATGTAACTTGCTGCTACATGCACATTCTAGTTCCCCCTCTTTGCCAGTCCATGGGAGACTGGAGGCTATTGCAAGCAGAGAACCTCAGCTTTTTAGCACATTCCATAACAGATCTCATTTCTAGTACTCCAAATCCCCAGACCAATCTACAGTTCAGGGATTGAGCTCAAAATGGGGCATGGAAAATTCAGCATGTAAAATTGTCAGCCACTTCTGCAACTGGACATACAGTCATATTTGCACAAAGAAATAGACTATTAAGACCAGCGGTTTTAAGACTATGGCCTGTGTCTCTTTGGGAGCCCACAGTATGCTTGTCAACAGTCTCTGAAAGGTAATTAAGAAGAGTAATCATGATTTAATGATGGGATTCCACACCTTTACTGAAAAACATGCCAAAACCCACAAGCTAGAAAACAGGGAAAGCACTGAGTTGAGACCTCTCAGCAGTATGCAGGTTACTTGCACGTGTATTTTTACAGATTTTCATGCAGAATACATGAGGCAGCACTTTCCCACAGTTTTATATTGTATTTGATACACTGTGTGTGTACACTTCGTGTGTACACAGTCAATGAGCACATGCTTTAACAGGGCTGCGAGCATCTTTCAAGTAGAGTTGGTGTTAGACCCACGAGAGCTCTGGGCAGCAAATTAGGAAACCCTACCTCTGCTCCCAACCCCAATGAACAGCCGGCTGTCCTACAGGGAGCAGGATTTGTCCTGCTACCTAATGCAGCCTAGTATGGGCCCCTTCATGCCTGGAAACCAAGAGCCCTTACACTCCTTAGTCTTCCCCAGGACCAACTCTGCCTCCAAAGTTCATTTTGAGTCATAGGCCTAGGTTTGCAGCGGGAGGATGAGGCAAAAAAAAAAATCAACCCTGTGCAATCTGACTCAAGTTACTTCTGGGTCCAGCAAGCCCCAGTAGTCCTATTCTGCTTCCCAGCATGGACCAAGAACCTCCGCTTCTGGCTCCGGGGCTGGCACTATGGGTCGCTCCCCCAAACGCGCCCTACTGCTAGAAAGCTTCTTCCTGATTTCTAGTCTAAAGCCACAATAAGGTGTGATACGGCCTCAGTTGCCCTTAGATGAGTCTCCCACGCATTCCCAGTCTCATGCGATTGCTCTGTCCCAGCCTCCTGTGCGGGGAGGCTAAGCAGCCTCTCACACCGGGAGCTTGCACAGACACAAGCACCAAGGGATTTCCCTGTGTTGGTACATCACCAGTGCTCCTTACTATTCAAACCAGGTGGATCTTGGTAAGCCGGACTCAAACATGTCCAGAGCCTCTAGCTCTAGTTCTGAGATTCAGGTGCAGTTCAAGCAGGTTTGAGGTTCAAAGCAGCTTTTTTCCACCTAGGTCTTATTTTGGCATGTTTAACTGCAGTGTAAAAGATTTAATGAGTCACATGCAAACTCAGAAAACTCTATTGAATCCTGGCCGAGTGCCACACTAGCCATTTATCTAAAATCAGAAGGTCATCATTTTCAGATCAGCGGAAACAGAGATGGATTCACATCACATTTCTGCCCCATTGTACCAGACGCACTTTGAAAATTCGATTTATGCTCTCCACTTCAATCACTTCGGGGACAGTCACCTACCAAGCAACACTGCCAGCACTGGGGAGCAAGCCAGCTAACTCCTCTGTCAGTTGGATAAAGTATAGGCTTTTCTCCTCCGCTATTTGCATAAACTTACAGAAGCAGAAATGCAGCACCTAGTGCTTAGCAACGAAAGCTCAGTTACCAGCCTGCCCACACGAGAACTGCCGGGTCTGCTGTGACTGTAGAAGAGGGGGATCTCCCAGGAGATAAATGCTGAGGGACACCACTAGCTCAGCCATAACCCCCTTCCTCTCCCTCCTTCCACCTGGAGGGGATGGGTTTCATCCAGAGGGTGCAGTAGAGCCAGGGACCAAACCCCTGCATTCATCTCAGGCATCAGAAGGTGGAGACAAATCTATGAGATTATAGAAGGAGCCCCTGGCAAAGCCTGTTACAAAGGCAGACTGGCAGTTTTCATCATATGACCCTGTTTTGGGGGTCTTTGGGCACTGCTAGACTTTACCTGCTCAGATGGATGTTTTCCAGCCTGATTGCCTGTCTGGGGGTTAATCGGGATGGAGGGCAGTGTCAGGGTGTGCTGGTTCAGCATCTGACAAATATTTAACACCCCTCCCTATGAAAAGCCACGTCATTCACTAGAACATATTCAGGAGCCATGGGTTGAAATTTGGCAAGGACACAGCTTTTGGACAATGGGGATCATGGCCTTTGAAGCACAAAACCAGTCTGTGCGTGCTGAGAAGAAACTTAATGAAATTGAGCCACTGCCACCTCCAGCGGGTTCATCCTGCCAGCAGCACTGCGATGTGGCCGTGCCCGCACCAGCAGTCGCTGGAGAGCTGGCAGGGACCCGTGGTGAACCCGCAGCTTGGATGCGACTCCAGGTACCCCTGCTCCCCCTGGGGTTAACGTGGTCGGGAAAGGCATGAGGTGAGTAACTGAATGGAGCAGATAACTTGCAAGGAAAGACTACTAAAAAGGCTGGGACTTTTTGGTGTGGAGAGGAGAAGGCTGGGGGTCAAGGTTTACAAAATCGCAAAGGCAGAGGGTAAGGTGAAAGCGGAGCTGGTATTCACCAGAGCCCACAATAATAAAATGGGTAAAAGCACACACTTCTATACCCAAATGGGAGTGAACTTCTGCAATTTGTTGGCACAGGGGGTGTGGAGGCAGACAGCTTCGGTGGGCTCAAAAAAGGGACAAGACAGTTCCCACATAGGAGGTCCATAAGCAAACACCACGGGGAATAGGCAGAGACATACCCTCTGACACCCGTCATCCCATTTCTGCAGCAGCTGAGGGCACACAAGGGACCCAAACCACAGGGCAGCCAGAGACACCTGCTTCTGCGTGAGGTCCCGTAGGGCATTTTGGCACTTTCCCACCCCAGTGGGATGTTGCGGTGCTGCCCACGTGCCCCTGGTGACACCGATGTCCCACAGCTTTCTGGTGACAGCCCAGGCAGGGGGAGCAGCTGTGCCGCATCTCCCCGCTGCTCCGGTTAGACTCAGCATGCAGATGTCTGCATGCACGCTCTGGAAGGTCCCAGCCCTGCTGAGGAGCTACCTGGGCACCTAAAATGAACATTTTTTTTAGTTTACAGTTGTTTTTCTGACAACCTTAGGAAGTTATGCAAAGCATTCTCTGATTAAAGCATGGCCTTAACATTGCAAATCAGGTGTTCTCAAGTCAAGAAACTCCAGGATTAAAGTAACCTGGACCTTCTTATTTCAAGGTATTTTTGTATATGTGTGCTTAAAAAACAGCCTTCATCGCATGCTGATGCACTCTTCTGCTCCCTAGCTGGGTATCAAGCAGGGTTAGATGGCAGATAAGGAAGCTCTCTGGTTTCATCTTATGCAGTAAGGTGGAAGGTGGGCAGCAAACCACTCACCAGGAGAAGTAACCATACCATTGATTCAAGCAGCTGGAAACTAGCCTGGAGAATTGGACTCTCTACCTAAAAAAAAAATCCTGCAAGATGCTGGGAAAGTTTCATACAACAAACTCATGACAACCTTTCAGAACCGTGGGTTTTGCAGGTCCAGGAACCAGACCTGCCAGCCCTGGGACCTGCTTAGCAATCAGGGGACTGCTCACAGTCACCATCGAGGACACGAGGCTCTGCGTGCCAACCACGCAAGTTGTTACAGGCAGCACTAAGCACTCTGAAAATCAAAATCAAAATAAATTTAAGAAAAAATTAAACCTGCACCCTAGGTGTCTGAGAGTGGGCACACAAAATGGTTTGATGTCAGTGTCTCTGCAGCTCAGCTGCCCAGCTGTCAAGGACAGAGAACCTTGCTCCCTTCCCGCAGGCTTTGTGAAGACAAATTGCTATCTGTTTATCACCTCAAGAGGTGATAAATAATTCTCTATTCAGAGAGAGGCTCAGCAGAGCTCTGCACCACGCACCAAATGCGGAGGCCAAGATGCCGCACTGCTGGGGATCTCCTTAGAGGGGCTCTGTCCTCCCTGAGCACCTCAGGGAAACGTGGTCCTTGGGGCAAGGCAGCGCCGAATCAGGCAATTAAAAGAGTTTATTAATCTGTATGCACAGGCACAAGGACAGGAAGCAAAGGTGGTTTTATTTAATTGTACCTCTAGAATTAATTCTAGCACTTCCTAACTTTTAGATACTTTAGCTTTTCAATTTTTATTTTTAAAAAGTTAAAGTAGTTTGTGTGTGCGTAATACTATCCTAATGAACTGATGGGCAACTATTGAGAACTACCAGAGTAACTTGGCTAATGATCTAGACATTTCTTCCAACAGTAAAGAATTAAGAAAAGCGGGGCCTGCCATATTCCAGGCAAGGGTAAATGTTTTCTTCTGGGAAGAAAAGGTAGGGAGCGGCCAGGAGCGGGTTGCTGTGAAAGGTCATGGAGACCTTTCCGCTCCTAGTAGGATGGAGAGCATGCCAGCATGGATAACATCAAGAAGAAAATAACAGTAGTTCAACAGCATGCTGTGCAGTAATTTCAGCAGTTCCAGTTTCCCTTCTCATCATTTATTTAAGACTGTGTCTAGACAGTGCATTACCATTCACAGAATTTATGACTAATGCGCTGAAAATCAAAGATACCAGAATAATGTAAACACAGAAATCACCTAGAAGCCATACAAATCCTTTTATGGTTTAAAATATTCCCAAATTAACTTTGACAGGAAAAACAGTCAAGGTGACCACAGTAGTTCATGGACAAACCTGCCCAGCGTGCCCATCGACAACGTGGCAAGGGCAGAGCGGAAATTCTGCAGCTAAGCTTTACAAGAGATTTACAGATTTGTTAATGCTAGATGAAATCAGCTCATCAACAGCTCTCAAGCCTAAAATATCCCTAGAGATGCTTTTAAAAGGCATAGAATTATACTGGGAAAAATACCAGGATGCCTTTTTTTTTCCACCCAAGAAGATGTTCTTGATTTTCAGAGGTTCTGAAACACCTTGAAAATCAAGATTACTTGTGCAAATAGAGACAAACCATAGCTAGCTAGTGACTCTTCAACATTTAGCTAACTGTTTTGGGTTTGTGTGGTGGGGTTTTGGTAGTGAGGGAGGGGCAGAAGGGGTGGCTCCAGTGAGAGGCTGCTGGAAGCTTCCCCAGCTCCAAGTCGGACCGGGCCAAGCCAAGGCCGAGTCCATCAGTGACGGTGGTAGAACCTCTGGGAGAACAGATTTAAGAAGGGGAACCTGCAGTGGGGGAGAAGATTGTAATGTGAGAGAAACCCCTCTGCAGACACCAAGGTCATTGAAGAAGGAGGAGGAGGTACACTGGAGGAGGTGATGCCCCCGCAGCCCGTGGAGGTTAAGAGTGGAGCAGATGCCCACCTGCAGCCTATGGAGGACCCCACACCAGAGCAGGTGGGTGCCCCCGAAGATGGCCGTGACTCCATGGGAAGCCTGTGCTGGAGCAGTCTGTGCCTGAAGGACTGCAGCCCATGGCAGGGACCCACACTGGAGCAGTTCGTGAAGAACCGCAGCCCATGGGAAGGACCCACATTGGAAAAGTTTGTGAAGGACTGCCTCCCGTGGGAGGGACCCCATGCTGGAGCAGAGGAAGAGTGTGATGAGTCCTGCCCTGAGGAGGAAGGAGCGGCAGAGACAACGTGGGATGAACTGACCCCAACCCCCATTCCCCGTCCCCCTGTGCTGCTGGAGGGGAGGAGGTAGAGAAAATTGGGAGTGAAGTTAAGCCTGGGAAGGAGGGAGGGGTGGGGGGAAGGTGTTTTAAGATTTGGTGTTTTGATTTGATTGGTAGTAAATTAAATTAATTTTGTTTTTTCCCCAAGTTGAGCCTGTCTTTTGCCCGTGACCATAAGTGGTGAGTTATCCCTCCCTGTCCTTGTCTCGACCCATGAGCATTCCTCTGTATTTTCTCCTCCTCATGACATTGGGGACAGGGGATGGGAGGAGAGAGAGAGTGACTTCATGGTGCTTTCTTGCCGGCTGGGTTTAAACCACAACACTAACAGCTATTTCCTTGTACTACAGAATTAAAAAGCAATTTTCGCCACTTGCTTCTCAGTCTTGTCATTTGATACATAGGTGCACGCATGTATGCACATGCATATATATCAGAAAGACCTTAATGAAGTAACTTTTAAACAATAATTAGACCTACTGGAGATTTTCCCCAGCATGGAACTGATGCTTGGAAAATACACATGATCAACAGTGGGTCCTTTGCCAGTCTGACAAGATTACCTGGACACACCATAACCTGCAGGTCAAATTTTGCCCTGGCTGACATTCCACAACAGCCACAGAGCCAAAAAATAGCAGAATACAATAAATATAAGAATGATGTGTTTCTAATTATGCTTTCATTTCTCTTCTCTAGCAAATCATTTTAAGAACAAGTAAAACACGACCACTTCTGCGTTCCCATCTTTCTGTTAAAAGCATTTTCCTGCTAGACACAATATTCTACTAGTAACTGTTGAGAAAACACATGGCAAAAATTGTTTGGAGGTTCATTTTCCAATGTTATGAAGCAACTTACAAGTAGGATGAACACATTGTTCTTGACAGATCCCATGACAAGACATATGGCTCATACCCTGTCATGTCACGTTATATGATCTGATGCAGGAGCCAGTTCCGGGACATTCCCATAGATCTGAGTCACCCAAGTCTTATGACCCAAAGCAAGGGCCAGGGCTGCAACAGGACCTTTCCTTTTCAATCTTCTGTGACAGTGTTGTGACTACGTAAATTCCCAGGACCATAACTTGAAAAGGGGAAATGGAGACAATACAACATCATACTGAAAATAGGAGACAAAATTATGTTCTGCAGAAGTTTTCTGGATGCTGGAACAGTCCAATGCTGGCCTAGCTAATCCAAGATCCCTGTTCAGCTTAAAAGCATGTGGCTTTATGCATTAAAAAAAAAAGTTCCTTTTCCCCAAGAAATCCTTTCCATTTACATTTTCTGCTAAAATTGGGAATGTAGTGTTGACAACGGGTAGCCCTGATGTGGGAAGGGGAAAAAGCTTCCATCCTGAGTCAAAGATGATTAAGTCTTCCTGAGTAGAGTCTTATTAAAACTCAGAAGTTAGATCAGATCCATCAAAAGGTTCACCAGCTTTTCCAGACCTCCAACATAGCCCTAGGTAACCAAGGAAGCCCTGAGAAAATGGGCCCTAATGTACTTTTGATTGGAAAGCAGTTGGTACCAGCTTGCCCGGAGGCCACAGGTTGTTTTACATTAACACCAAAATTGGGTTTGTATCCTGGGAACTGACTCTGCTCCAAATCAAAGGAGATGTTATCCTAAGTGCATCCTGAATTATTTTTGAGAAGAAAGCTCCTACTGTAAATGCAAGCACGCTCAGAGCAGACACAGCACCAAGCAAGGCTATGTGAGTTATTGCCCTTGGCCATGGATATTGGACTAAACCAGGACAAGTAATGAGCCCTTGTAGGGGTACCAAGCAGGTGCCTTCTTCATGCTCACCTGGAACTTTAGTGATTTTGTGACTAGGGGTGGCCAAGAGCAAGAATCAGTCTTTCATGACTACTCCTTACCATGTTGGACCAAGGTTACTGTAGATTTTTGCAGACTCACTGATTTCAGTGAACAGGAACCTATTGCCCAGAACTGAATTAAGCCTTTACACATCTCAGTTTAAGTGAACCCTCTTCCACCAGAAGCATTTATTTTAACTATTAATCTGACTAAAACTTACCTAAAGAGCAGTAGAGTCCAACTTGTTCATATCCTTCACAGCAATCTGTAAGAGTGATGGTTTCAGGGACTTCAACAGTATGATACTGTGTTTTATAGTACGTCCGGGGACACACCATCCATGGTATCCATCCTCCACACGAAGTGCTCTTCTCATAGGACTTTTGGTAGGCAACCGTTTTAAACACATTTTTGGTCAGGCTATAGTTGCACAGATGGTACCCTAGCAAAGAGAGGCCTTTTTCTAGGGAGGAAAAAAAAAAAAAACACAGGAAAGAAAGGGATCAGCACTAACTTGTCACCACAGAGCGTAAGTTCCCTGCAGTAGCTAGTTAAAAATACTGTTATGAGAAAGCAGTGACAGAACGAACACAGATGAATGATTTCCAGGAAGGCTGATGTTAGGAAGAATGTCACTTCAGAAAACAGACAGAAGAAAGAATTAGTAGTGACTGCTTGTCATAGGCAGCACTTCAGCCATAAAAGGATGCAGACTGGCAGAAAATTCAAAAAGCTCTCAGTGCCTTCAGGTGCAAAGAAGAAAAAGGGCAATTTAACTCAAGTAAGCATAAAGGAAATTAATATACATTAATAGAAATTAACAGTAGAGCAGAATAGGCACTTCCAGGGCAGACTCTTCCAAGTACTTTAGATGTCCACTCCAGGCTCATGCTGCCAAAGTGTTCATCTTTCTTGGTTGACTACAAAGGGAACAAAGGGCAATGAATTCACGGGCAGATGAGTCACAGTAGATGTCTGGAATAAGACATCCTTCAGACATCACCCTAGGCTAAAACTGGGTACTCATACGTCACTGGGAAGGAGTTTCAGGTATCTGACACAAAACATATTCCTGAAGCTCCTATGTTGCCTATCTGCATTTGTAGCAGACCGTATTAGACCAGGCCCTTTGAGAGCTGCAGTGGTTCATTGACTTCAGTATAAACAAAGTCAGTGATAAGTTCATTAACTACATAATTTCACACAGGTCTGGGAATGGGACTCAGTTGCTGGATCTCTGAAACCAGTCATGATGAGGAGCGAGCTTGTTAAATGCTTTACTTAAAACTGAAATACTTGAGAAGGAGCAGAAAAAGAAACCCAAACAACAACAACAGCAACAAAACCAGATGGAGTTTAAGAATTAGCAGTAAGCAACCTACAACCATGTCACAGACATCAGGCTGTCTCCTAATGAGATGTTTTAGAAGCCAGAGGGGCTGAGTCAGTCTGTGTCCCCTTTGGGAAATAGATGGGCTAGAATTAAAACACCTATATCATCCTTTAGACAAAGCAATAAAAAACCTTCAATAAGGATAAACATGAGTTAGCTGCAGAGATTCAAGTATGGCAGGATTGTTATTTCTGAGAGCTCTGAGGGAACCAGGGCCAGTCAACAGACAGACTGAAGCTAACATAGTATACACAACAGGCATACAATTAAAATACTTACAGCTTAGCTTATTTGTACAACTTATCTCCTGCCTGAAAAAATGAAACATGTAAAAACAATTCAAGAAAAAAAGAATTGTCAGGTTCTTAGGAATCATGTGCTTTTATCATGTTTAGCTTTCCAGCTAAACAGAAGAGATACATGCAATTTGAGCAGGACTGGTAAAAGAGCTTTGAACAGGATGATCCATTTGTAGTGCAAGGACAGCCCAGAAGAAAGCATGGGATAGATACCACAGGCCACAGTACATCCCTCAAGCTGGCTCAAACAAGTCACCCAGAAGGTCTTCCTCCAGCCCTCATCCTAGCTACTGCTCAAATAATAACAGCCTGAAAGATGTCCCCTGCCTTACTTGTTCAAAAGGCCGTGAAGAAAAATGGATTTGCTTGGTGCAATTCCCAAACCGAGGCACAGACACCTCCCAGCAGAGAAGGGCACTTTGGAAGAGCAGAAGGATGGAGAGAGGGCTGGGACTGACCATAGACCACCCCCAGCATAAATACCTTGCATCTGACCAGACCCAGGGAGAGCATCGGGCCCCTGGGAGTTCAGCCCTGCTCTGCCTTACCCATCCATCGTGCCTTCCTCCCGCACAAAAGGCAGAGTTCGATGTCAGGGCATGCTACAGAGAGGACGTGTGAGGGCAAGAGACCTGTCAGCGGGCTCCAGGGAGCCCTGTGCTGCTGCTTAGAGCAGGTCAGCAGGAAAATAATGAGAAATATCTGGCATATCTGGAAATCCTACTCCCTGCTTCTTCCTCCCCAGCCTCAAGCAGGGCACCAGTGTGTCCAGTCCGTGAAGCTAGCTCCAGAGACAGCAGCTGAAAGGTCTTCACTTCCCTAAAAAGCACCAGGAATGTAGTCCTTTAGAAGAGAGTGAAAGGAGATGGTCGTGAGGGACAGGAGGGAAGACATGCAGCCTGTCTCAAGCCGAGCGGCTGAAACCCACACCCTGCCTGGCCCAGGAGAGGACCCCAATGGCCAGGACAGAGGTCTGACCAGGACCACGAAAGCCCATACCTAGCTGTGGCACGTAGGTGGCTGTGCAGGAGGGAACTGAAGGTGAAGCGAGCCAGAGAAAGTAAGGTGGTCTCCCTCCTCTGGTTAACTTTAGGACATCCCTCTGTGGGTTCTGGAGCAGAAAACAGAGATCAAGGGCTGCTTTTTATCCAACGCATTTGATCGGCTATCACTTCACATCAGGCACAAGTGCCTTACAAGAAACAGGTAGCTCTCATTGCATTTTGTAAAGCATTCCCTTGCCACTTGTTAAGAGTGCTCCAAGAATACCTACCCCAGCAAATGCTTCTAGGCATGTAGGCATGGGAAAAAAGAGAAAAAAATCTTTTTTCAGCTTTTTTTTTTTTTCATTAGTTTGGGACCTGAATGGCTAAATACCCAAAGTGGAATGGAAAAACACCTAAATCATTTTGGATCTAGCCTTTATCTGGAGAAAGTGCACAAACATCTGTTGGTGATCAGGGATGGTGGGAGAGGCAGGACAAATTTTGTTCTATGAAAACGAGAAAAAGAAACCATTGTATTAAGGAATCATACTGTTATAGTATAAAATTTTGTTGGAGGACGGTAGGGCAGGTAAGGAAGAAGAGTTGAGCCTGGTTCCTCATCACTATGATCCCTCTGTTTCTCCAGAGCTCACGTATTAGCATGGCTAGAGCAAAGCAAGGACTGGAAGAGAACAACCAAGTAGGGAGAGCACTGAAGATTCGTGTTGTCCGTGCAGAGCTGAGGCTGCAGTGAGGACATAGCACTGGAAAGCTAAAAATTCCAGAGTCAGCTGAGCTGGCTTAGGCTCTACAGCAATGTGCAACATAAATACAGGTATGAAACTGAGAATAAAACAGTGTAGAATTAGACACAGTTTATTATTAGAAGCTACAGCTGTCGGCGCAGATATGAAATCATATTTCATACTTAAACATTGATACTAGGTATAGAATGAGGCTTCCAAAGCCAAAGAGAAGGTCTGAGATATGGCTATGGTGGTACAAAAAGATACCCTTGCTGGAAGAGGTTAGACCAAAGGTGACAGGGAAGGTGCAGCACCACCAACCTTGCCATCATCCATCACTTCCATACAGTTTAAAACAAGCTTTGACAGTCACAGTGTTCAATTATTTGCTGACAGCAGTTTCCTGCTGAGCAACGTGGCTTAGATCAATTTGGGCTCTTTAGCAAATTGGCTTTCTGTTCTCCTTACCCCCATCTACGGGATTATGGCACTATCAAATGGAATTAAAATGCACTGGCTGTTCTTTCCAGCAATATAAAGCTGAAGTTAATTGCAAAGCAGAAGGCAGTCACCTGACATGAGTAGGGCTATGTTACACCTATCATCTCTGGACTTCAGGTTTTTATCTTGGCAACCACCAGCTTTCAGAACTGTCAGGGAAAGTATAAATTTTATTATGTTAAGCAAGAGCAGAAACAATTAAAGCAAATACTTTATTAATAGAAACAAATACTGAGAGGAAAGTCTGAAAGGAAAGTCTTTAGGAGCAGGCTGCTTATAACTCAAGGTCAAACCCAGATCAGAACTGAGAGCACGATCAAAAAATCAGCAATAAAAAATGCTTGATAGCATTTATGCCACAGACTTAGCTGCAATTCTGGAAACTTCACTGCTCAAGTGCCAGAAAAGCCACTGTGAGCTAGGATCTGCAAAATCTTTTCTCGCTGGAGAACAGCAAGAGCCAAAGACAAGCTCCTTTCTTGTCTTGACGTAACCTTAAAAGTAATCTGTTGAACAGGTTCACAGAGGGCAGATTCAAACTCAGCTTTAAAAGGCAAAGGCTCTGAAACATGAAGAAAAATGGATTAAGGGCTCAATTTTTCTGGGTATTCCAAATTCTTTTTAAAGTCAACACCATTGACTTTAAATGGCACTAGAATGGGGGTTCTGCTAACCCCCAATCTGTAGAAACCTCTTTTTCAGCTGTGACTTTGACAGAATAACAGAAAAGTGTTCAAGGCTTTAAGAAATATAGTTTGTATTTTAACTGAGACTTGCAAAACCACTTAAGTAAAAAAATGCAACAAAAAGCAGCCAAAAATCACAATCTTTTCTCATCTAAATAAATCAAACCAGGAATTAAGAGCAAATTAGGATTTAATTTAGCAGTTACATCCTAGCAACTGGGTTAGGTTTTTTCCAAATTACAGCCCATACCATAGATGAAAGTTAAACGTGTCTTCTACAGCTTAATTTTATGCATCTCTAGGAATTTGGTTTGGTTAGATTTTCTTTGTTAAATTATCAACAGAGGATTCTTAAAGAGTCCCTGAGACATTGCCAGTTCTCTGGAGAGTGGCCACCTTGGCTGGTTTATTTCAAATAAAGAGATATCCCACATCCAAACTAAGCTGTCCTACATAAAAACCGTGGTCCTCTGACCAAGTCTGCATCACTCACCTGTAATTTCATTTCCCCTTCCCTGCTGTGTGGCTGCCCAGAGGATGAGAACAAAAAAAAGAGTGATTCTGGCCATTGTATCGCCCGTCCTGGATAAGCCCTTCTTACTGCTTCGTTTCCAAGGTGGTAGAGCTTGATCGTCCTTACATGTAGGCTTTCGGATTAGGGGAAAAGGTGCTCTGGGTTTTTTTTACCTTTTGCAGGTGGGTGATAACTACTGGCAACAGAAACAAAGAAGCTCCAGTGGGAATTTTGCCAATTCTCTCTCCTTCGCACTCTCCCTGGGGAACCTGCATCTTCTGCCTGCTCAGCTTGGCTTCCCACCAGCCTGACTTTGAGAAAAAGGCATTTCAAATTGCTGGTTTAGTCCATGTTTATCCTTCTGAGCACTTATGCCCTCTCGCACCTTGAATACCTGACAGCTAGGAGCCAGATTTACATACCTTGAATGCCAGGTATATGTATCCTGAATTTTGTTTCTGTCCACACATCAAGTGATACCATTTTGTAGGTCTTTAATTCTGTACCTTGAAAAAAACCTAAGAGTATAAGCAAATGTCTATGTCAATGTTTTTTCCTGAATTTAAGCTGTTTCACTAGCTGCTTTCATTGTGCTCCTCATTTCATTGCAATTTCAGCATCACATAAACCAGAGCAATGCTAGGCAAACAAGACCCTTACTAGGCAGGGCATGAATCAGGAGATTTGAGAAACCAAAATCCCTTTCTTTTCATTGTGCAAATCATGAAGGCATGTTCCCAAGATTGACGTGCCTGCAGCTTTACAACACAGGAAATAACTTCAGTGCAATATCACTTGGCTCATGCAAAGAAAAGGAGCAAACACAGTATGATATTTACAAGGAGCTGACACTAAAGTATGGAAAATCACAGGTACAGTTCTTGGAGCTGAGGCAATATGTTCAGACCAGCACTTAAATACATGTTACATTATTGTAGACAATTTCACGTGGACGAAAGAGCCAGATGTAAGGGAGCTGGAAGCACAAACTCTCATTTGTGCATGTTCAGAAAATCAGTAATAGTGCTTCTGTAAAACACTGCCAGGCAATCACCATGTTGGCACTCACAAGGTAGGAGAGCTGGGGCCCTGGAGAACATGCGGGGCCAACAGGGGAGTCGCAGGGTGGTTCAGATCCTCTGGCAGAGGGCAGAGCCAGAGCTCCGTGTAGTGTCGAGGCACTTGTGAGCTGTTTTTCTGGCTTGGAAAATAAAATATCAAGCTCATCAGGGGAAAAAAAAAAGAAGAAGAAGAAAAAAAGGAAAAATAAGGCTTGCCCAGACTTCAATTGAAAAATGTTTTTGTGTAGCAGAGAACATTTCAACAAAAAAAACCAAAAAAAACAAAATATATTTTGGTTTGGAAACCTTTCTGCTGTGTCTAAGCAGAACGTGTGCCTTAGCACCCCTTCTCCTGCACACACCAGGATATCTAGTCAGGCTGTATCCCCCAGGTGCACCATCTCCTGTCAGCACAGGGAGGCAACAGGGAGACCCTGGCTGTAGGCTGTACAAAGGATGCCATCTGACTTAAACCCCCCAGTAATAAATAAATAAATAGAAAAGAGGACTTGAGTCAGTGAAATTCAATTTGCAAATAGAAATATTTCTCTTTGTGATCTATTTTTTTTAAACCATCTAAATTTTCTGGAAAAAATATCTTGATTGAAATTTTTCAGCTAGCACTCACAAAAATAAGATCTTTAGCCCTTAGAAATTACTTGGCACCTTCTGTAAGAAGCGTATGTCCTGGCCAAATTCAAATGTAGGTAATGCCAGGCTGGCATCTGGATTGGATCGCATCTGAGGTCTCCCACTTACAATCCTAAACTGCTGGATAGGGTTGCTGTATATCTTAAACTGTTGCTGCTTTCCAGAGTTAGCTATAAAACAAAAGTCATCATCTTCACCACTGAGGACTTCTGTGACTGAAGTATGATCCTCCAAATTGCAGTAAAGGACTAACATCCCCATTCCAAAAGACTTAAGTATACACACTGATCTTTAGGACTATGAAAAAACATGGATAAAACTTTGCACATTTACAGCTCAGTCTTACGGCTGGCAGCTGCACCGGGCTTACATTCAGGGTGAGGCAACTAACAGTGAGTTGCAATTTTATTGCAGTAGTGAATGAAACGGTTCCTAAATACAGAATATGTAGAACCCCCTTTTCAAACAAAAGTCAGTGGGTGTTTAATCTAAACAAGAAATGGATACAGAAGTCATGTGTATTTAAGGATTTACCTTGTAATTTGCAAATTCTTTGAGGTTCTGATTCATATCTGCATTATTTCTTCAGTTACAATCTTTTAGGCACACAGCAACCTACTTTTTAGCAAATGCAGATACTGGAAGAGACCACTCAGGCAATTAAGTATGCATCCCATGTCCTGAACAACCATTTTCACATCTTCCAGACATACTATTGCACTGAGTTAACTGCAGTAAGTTGAAGATGATGCCCTGCATCCCAGGCAGTAGCATGCGCTCTTCATATTACTGCAGCTGCTGTAAGGAGTTGCGCTTACTCAGCACAAGTCCATACAGTCTCCTGCAGGAAAACTAGATAGACTTATTGATCATTTTGGAAAAATGACCACGTGTACATGCATGGCTGATTACATATAATTATATTTTAAGTAACCATTGATGTATTTTATAGATAAATTTTGGGTCTTTTTTCCCTTATTCCTTTCAACTAGGTGTTATCTTAGGACCCCAGTAGAAAATTTGCTCACTCTTGCTTTGGTGGTGAGGAAGGTCAATGGAGAGAGGAACGGAGAAGGAGATGTTAGTGGAATAAAAGCCCTGGCTGTGTGGTGCTGGTAGCGAGCTGGACTCCGCTCTGGAAGGAACTCATCACAGTCGTCCTGGCCCAGTCACCTGGAGCTGATCAGTTCTCCCGGCTCTGTTGTTTGTATTTTCTGCAGTTACATTTGTAATGTCTGAATTGACCTAAGTATGCAATTTATACAAAGAAGGGCTGTGCCAATAAAAGCTATGTCAAAATCCATTCATGGATAATTTTTCAGGATCAAGAAGCAGATTTTTAGAGGTGGGATTTGACTCTCCTAGACTGTACTATCAGTAATTGGAATATCATGGCTGACAGCAAGCTTTCTTTAGCCATTTATTTCTTTAGATGGATTCACTTTTTTTTTTTAATTAGTCACTTAGAAGATCCTGATGTTCTTTCGGCTAGGAGTTTGACACAGAAAGTTCAGTTGCTGGAACATTTCTTTTTGCTTTGTATTATTTTGTCTATGAAGTAATCACTATTTCAGATGCCCAAAATGGTCATGACGCTTCAAGACAGACTGGTTTGCATGCAGGAAACAGGACTAGGCATTTGGGCTCCACTGGAATCTAACAAAAGCCATTCCATACTCCAGAAGCCAGCAAGCCTTCCCATAGATGTATAGGACCTAAAGCTTGAGAAACATTAAATCATTTAACCTGACCTCTCATGATCAGCTGTCAGTAAATTTCTCCCAGATACCTCTTCCAGACCCCCACCATTTCAACCTGATTACAGTCTGTCAGTCTGAGAAAGCCCAAACTATGGCCACAGCAGACTGTGGGAACGGATGGAGGTGCCACCAGTCCTGAGGATCTCACAGTGGAAATAAACTGATCCAGGTCAGGAATGCAAAGGCAAGACCATGCTGCTAGCTGTTCAGATAAGACCTGATTTCCATCTGATTTCTGCCCCATGACTGCATCCCCTAGTGCCCGTGACTCCCAGTGATTTTTTTCTCACCATCAGGGCAGTCTTAAAAACTGCCCCTGCTGTGATATTTCAGACATTTGGTACAGGGCTGAGCTCAAACCAGTCTTTCTCTTGGTGGGGCATTGCTAAGGTTTCTTTCCTCCTCTCCACTCCTGATCTTTGCAAAGCCTGCAGAAACTTAATTGCCTTTGAGCCTGCAGCTGATCTGTCAAAACTGGCTTAAATAGGTCAGCAAGGCCAAAAGGTGTTAGAAGAGAGGAACAGGCTGACTTGGCCAGAAGTAACCTTTTTGTGGCTAAAGACAAAACAAAATAAATCACTCCTGCCATGAGGATACAAACTTATTCCAGCTTCTGAAAATCAATACATATAATGGACACCTTAATGTCCGCTCCCTACAGAGAACTGAACTTCTCAGAAACTTTAACTATTCAGTTCTCAGAGTTAAAATGCTGGTCTGCAATTCCAGGGACTTGAAGTCCCTGCCCCTGCCACGGAGCTCTTGTGCAGCCACAAGCAAGTCACGCAGGTCAAATGTGCCACTGCAATGAAGTCATGGGGAGGCAGAAAGGCCAGTATTTCAGACCTCCTGAAAGCCACAGCTACAACACTGTAAATATGCTTTTGCTTATGTTACCCGAGAAAAAAGTAGAACAGAAAAAGCACTGTTTTGCCTGCATATGCTAGGCCTATGTTAGCATGGACAACAGCTAAACTTGGGATTTTTTGAAGGGGTCCTTCAGACACATATCCAAACAGTGGAATAATAACACTTGCTTATTTCGCTGATGTGTTTCAGAGAAAAATGCAGTCAAGATGAAAGGACATATACAAATGAGAGTAAAAAACCATTCACTTAAAGCCCCAGGAGTTAATTAGCTCAACTGTGCAGGCAGAACCCCCCCTGACTGTACTCAGTGATTCTTCTGTCTCACCAACAAACTGTTCCTCAGGAAAATCTTCGGGTTTTGTTTTTTTTCCCTGAACATGCACAAACTGTTTTAAAGTGACTCATGAGGAAAAAGTTCTTACTGGTAACAGGAGGAAAAATATGAGTCAGGCGGAGGTCATGCTGAACCTCTGCCTGGCCTTGCTCCTCCAAGCGAGCGCCGGTTGTGCAATCTCAGCACAGAGAAGCTCTTGTTTGCTCCAGTGCTTTGATGGCACGGTCCCATTCCCAACACTGAGTTTGGTACCAGATGAGACTGATGATCACACCTCATACATGATTTAGCAGCGCTGCAGGGAAGTAAATCCCATCGAAGACATTTCGTGGTGTACTTCTTGCTTTTAACTCTCAAGCCAGGCGTTTTTGAAAGAAAGCAGTCTGGGCAGCGGGTATTGCCCTTTGCTATGAAGGCTTACTTGGAAAGAGGCTCCCTGGCTCAGCATCCCCCCATGGGGTACGAGGGCCAAGTCCACCTGAAGGTCCCATTCAGCAAAGAGTATCGTGTCTGGCCTGTATCAGCACTTGGTGATGGGACCGGAGCCCCCTCCCCGCTCTGGCTGGCTGGCTGGACCATCAGCTCCCAGCAGAAAAGGGCTGGGAACACAGCACCGACACTGGTCTCACACCTCCGTGCTGAGCCGATACCACAGGGCTCAAGATTGGCAATGTCTTGCAAACACCAGCGACCAGCCCACGAATGTGGCCAGGCTTCACTGGTTTGTGCCAGTGCCGCTGCTTGTAAACCATTTTTGACTGAAGGCCACTGCTGCTCCTCTTGGAAGAAGGATGGCTCCCCATTTCTTATTCCTCCTAAACCCATCCGACATACAGCCAGAATATGGATGGGAAGGACAAAGGACTGTGTATGCAACTGGCAAGTCACTTTGTGAATCCGCCTCTTGCATACACGTGAAAAACCTGCCTCTGTTAAGCAGATTTGAAGCATAAAATAAACCAACCAAAATATACAATCTGCTTTTCGCTGTTAGTCAGCATAAGATTTGGCCCTTACTTCCAGCTAAGAGATACAGCGATATACACACACCCCCAAGCACACCTTTCTGATGGGAGATCTTTCTAAATTGTTGCAGATGCTAATCTATAGCCCAAACCCCAGAAAACGTTTCACAATTTGTGTAAGATCTTTTATTGATGCATTAGATTTAAATGCCTATAGGAAGTTTCTCACTTTGAAGGACCTGAAGGAAAATTGTTTCGGTGTGCTCCTGAGCCAGCTCAATTAAAAGCACAGAAGCTCATAAGGAAGAGAAGCCTTTCAAAGCAGAAACGCTGGACTAAGGGAACCTCCTATACAGACAAGGCAGGTGACGGCACCCCACTCCTACTATGTGAATACTGAGTAAGGATTTCAGGAAAGGTTTGCAAAAAACCAGCACATTTTAACTTGGTTAGAAGATACAAACACTTGAATAGATTTGTTCAGAAGGAGGAATGCAGTAAGTTGTTTTGGGGAGGTGTATTGTTTCTTTTTTTTCTCCCCATTAATACCAGTAATTGTGATCAACCCAGACAAACACTGGATTACTAAGTACAAAGGAGGCAGGGAGCTTTTTAAGTCCACAGAAAAACACCAAATGACTAAAACACCAAATGATTAAAAGAAATACGGAGTCAAGTTTGGGGTAAAGGGAAGCTTGGGCTGCAAGAAAAAGAATAAGAGTTTTAATCTTTCTGCCAAAATGTAATGACCAGACAAGTTATGAACCCAAATCTGTGTCTCTTGAGGCAATCTGAACAGAAAATTCACCAGTAGTTTCAGAGATCTCACTGTATACAGTGAGGAAATGCTTTTCTTTTTTCTTCCCTTTTTTTTAAAGAAAATCCTGGCCTGCTGTCAAGTGTAACTGTTGTTTTGAAATTATTTCTGTTTTGAGATTGATGGTAAATCATCAGTGTGATTAAAATCAAAGGATCTATGGGTCTTCCACGCCCTTGGTCACACCCTTCCCCCAAATAAAGACTACAAACTACTTTTAAGAACCCCTGCACCAGGTGTCTGTCAGAACCAAGCCAAGCCTGAACAAATATTCAGACTTGCCCAGAAGGCACTACAGGGCTAAACCGCCCTCGGAATTACTCAGCAGGAGGCTGTTAGCATCCTACTCTGACTCTGCATTTTGACAAGTATACATTCACCATGGTTTCACCCACCAAGTGACTTCTGTCATCTGAAGCATCTGTTGAGTTCAAGCTTTTGCTTCAACAGAGGAGAGCACAGCTCCAGCTTGCAGAGTGTCTTCCAGCACACTAGCAGAATTTATTTCATCAGTACCCATGAATTAAGTAATGGAAGAGTGGAAGTCTAGTATTAGCCTACAGGTCTCTCGCAAGGGGGTCACTTTGCAGGACTGTGCAGCCAGAAGGAAGCCTCCATCCTTGGAGCATTAGTTTTACATTATACTGGGGAAGAACCACGCTCAGCAGAGTTTCTCAGCACTGGTATTTCCACTTCAGATGCCAGGAAAACTGCTGCTTTTTCTACACCCTCTCCCACGTGCAGCCCCTGCCTCAGTTAGATAGCACCGTCTGCTTCTCCAGGTACTCAGGAAAAGAAAATCATTCCTACCTCCTAACAGCATCAACTGCTGACACAAACAGTGGCAGTTTCTCTATGATACCATAGTGCTGAAAGGGGATGTAGAAATCTAAATGCTTAGTTTGGAATAAAGATTATATTGCACCACTGGCTTGGTAATCTATAAAAGAAGCAATCGATCACCTTCTTTGCAAACATAATCAGGAAAAAGGAGACATGCCTGGCAAGGAGGTTCGCTGTTTGGAGCACAAAGAGACTTCACACCAGGTTTTGGCATTCTAAGGTGAAGAGAAGTATGTGGTCATGCACTGTAAAATAGGAGGAAAAGAATTTTCTTAATTTTTCTCTCCTTCCAGTTTTCAGACCACAAAAACCCCAGCTAAAATAATCTCTCTTTAACTAAAAAAAAAAAAAAAATTTAAAAAAAAAATGAAATTTTGCCAGATATTGAGAGCTGGTATTTAAAGCTCAAAAGGAGATGTTTTTCAAAATGTTTATTGGCTTGTGAAAACAGTGGGTTATTTACTGAATCTGTTCTGCACCCTTAATTAGCACAAATGCCAGCAGGGAAACTTCCTGCGTGCTTTCTCCCATGCTGACCTTCCGCATGAGAAAAATTCCCTAGTGAAAATAGATTTTAATTCCCTCCCTGAAATCAAACATCTGGCTTTGGTTAAGGATGCACATAACCCTGTCCTTTGTGATATTTGGATTGCAAGTGCTCTGGGGCAGGGAGTATTTTCTTTGTTATTTGCTGCTGAAAATGATAGGGCCTTCAGTTTATAGATATAATAATGATAATGCTACCACTGAAGGATAATGAGAACATGATTGTTATCATGATTAACATTCATTTCCCATTCAAATGCCAAGTATAAATATCAGCACGCATATTCCGTCACTCTTCATTTTTGCAATTAATTTCTATCATATTCTAAAAACTACTGAATATCGTCCTACTCGAGAGATGGAGCTCATGAACTGGTCTAATGCCTCAAATTCTCACTGAAAGGTGAGTCAAGGGTGTGTCAGTCTCCTCCAAAAGATAGTACCGCTGATATAATTATGTGCATCAGTTACACCAGTTTAATGAGAGATATGAGAATGTGATGCACTTCTTAAAAAGTGGGAGGGAAATGAAATAGGATTGCATCTAGCACATTTTCATTTAGTTCACTGTTCTTTTATTCTCAGAGATCTGATGGGATGGATGGACCAGGACCCACTGGCAAAGTCAGAAAAGGCTTTAGGACAGTCTACAAAACTTCCATGCCTTAGCTGCAATGGATTTAAGAAAGCAAAACCTTAGCTGATGACAAGAGTAAATGAATGCTTTGCCTATATGCCCCTGATTCTAAGCAATCATGCACCTAAGAGGAAAAACATTCAAGGGCAACGTCATTCCCTGCTTGCTAAAGATCTGGTTTTGACAGACCTTGTACTTCCAGAAGCAAGAAGGACAAGAATACTTAACACAACTTTAGGCACTGGAAAAGCTCACATGATGAGCCCTGAGGGCTTATAAACAGCAGCAGATGGGTAGACCCTTAATCATCAGTCTGAGAAAATCACCCCGATGTCAGTGCTGGAATTTGATGCTTCCTCCAGGATGTGGTGAGCACGTTTCCTTACCAGCAAGGTGGAAACCTCATGCTGTGGAAGGACACAGGAAAGTATCCTCATGGTAACAAGTATATCTTTATGGTAAAAAGGGTGCAGTAAGAAAGCATTTATCATATGGTCAACAACTAAAGCAATATTTCCATGTCAAAAATGGCATGGCTGGGGCAGTTTGGCACTCTGAAGACTGGCAGTGAGTGACAGTAAAGCAGCCAAAACCTCAGCAAATCACCTGGAGTTTCATTTGGCACAAGGGCGATGCAGACCCGGAAAAATGGGCTCTGTGTAATTCTCTGGTCCGTGGGGCAGAGAAAAGGAATAGTCAGAACTTTTTTGCCTTTAAGATGCTGCTGAAACACCGTATCTCCAAGGGAGATAAGATCAAGAGGAGGCAAAGGCAAATTCCAACAATACTGGCTGGTATTCCCTTTCCTTTTGCTGTGCCAAGTACAAAAATGGAAGGTCTAGCTTCATTTTTTAAAAGCAAACATCTGAATTTTGAGGAGTCATGTGCTACGTTATGCAACTACCTAGTCCCTGACAAAATGGGCTGATTTTCAATCTGGAGTTGTCTAAAAATAAATTTGGGAGGACCATTTTCCCAAAAGGGTAAGGGTTATGCACATAACTCAATGTCCACTTATGAAAATCTTTTCTGCATTCCTACAAACAGCACTAATAATTATCCAAGCAGAAAGGTCTTTTTAATAAAATTTACTTTTAGGTCCTCTTCTGTCTTTCCCCTTTTACATTTCTACCAGTCTGAATAGTAAATGCAGATGAATGTTTTGCTTAGGTTTTTTCTTATTAAGTCTCTGCCATTATATACATTTATTTTTATATACATGTATGTTTATATTCACACAGAAACATATGCACATGCATATATAAACAGATACATACAGGTACAGGCATACATATATATGTGTATATACACGTGTACAAAGATACAACCATTGCAAGAGGAATTCTATTTGATTCAACACTGTTAATATTTAAATTAAAAATGATGGAACTATTGGCCTGTTGAAACTTGTTCTTACAAAACCCATTTTTCAACCATGATTATTACACTCTTCAAGCATCGCAATTTATACAGAAAGCAGTCGTGACAAGGAAGGACCAGTTCTGGCACAGGTAGATGAGACAAAGGAGAAAAAAAGTAGAAACAGTGGCTTGCATTGCAGTCTCTGGCATCTGTGTACAATCAGTGAGGAGGGAAACGGCTCTCTGCTCACTGGATGCTTGAGCTGGATGTTGTAAACACCCTCTAGAAGCTTTTATCTATCAGTTTAGTTTAAGCTTTTATTCTGAACAAGTCTTTACATGAGCACCATAAAGACAAGTCCCATAGCAGCTTATTAACTTGTTTATTCTTTCCAGCTCTCTGCATTCACACTAAATCACATTATGCAATTAGCTGCTATGAAAACAAATGAAACCTATTTTGTTTTTGTGTGTTTAAGGATCAGTTAAAAATCTGTTCACTTAAAAAATTATTTGACTTAGGATCAGTTTGATGTCTGAATTATTTTCCTGTACTATGAAAAGAAGCTGCTGCTGCTGTTATGTTTAAAACCATTGAGATGGTGCAAAAAAATCTGTGACTCGAACAGTCGATGTTGATGATTTGGACAACTTCATCACCTTTCCTACAGGAATAAAAGAATTCATTATTTTTAGGAGGTAGGTGTGACAGGGTTGTCTTGACATGCCACAAAGTTCATCTTGTAGCATATTAATTTTTCTTCCCATTGAAAAGTCTTCCTTCTAAATTTCAGTGTTCAAGTGATTCAATTATTAGCAGCTTCTTCTGGCAAATAAAAGGCAGCACGTCTCAGCTATGCTACATGACATTTATTTGTATGGGAAAAGGAAAGAGACAGTTACCATGTAAACAAAAGAAAAACAAGAACAAAATCTCACTCGCTCAGTTGAGCTCATCACCAGCTAAGCTTAATTTTGATTAGCTATCCCATCAACAGCAGGATCCATTCTAATAGAATTTACCATAAAAGGAGATCGGGGGGTTTACTGTTATCAGAGGGACTGACCACATGTTAAAATACCAACGGCAAGAAGAAACTCAAACTATTTGAAACTGTTGATTTTAGCATGCATTTCTTTTCTAAATGTGTAATAGGTCCACCGTGGCTGTCATCGGAATGGCTCTGCATGATTTATTTCATGACCTTCTTCATGGAGTCAGTTCATACAAGCTTATTTCCAGTGTTAATGTATTCCCCCCAAAATGCAGATTGAAGCCATACACTGGGTGTATCCCAGGTCATAGGAAAAACTTATCCCTTACTTGCCTGAAGCATACTACGAAATTAGGGTCTCCACATTCTTCTCTCAAGTGCAGGACATTGTGGGTGTATGAGGTTCCCTTTAAACCAAATCATGAACACTGTATGGGTATATAAAATGTCATCTAGAGATACAACAGAAAAATTCTTAAGTCTCCTTAAAGAAAAGGGAAAAGATTTTTGCATGCCATGTGAAGACAGGATTATTAAAAAAGGATACTTAAAAAACCCCTAAAATTTAAATTATGCTATAATAAGCTATTTAGAGTAAGTTCAAGCTAATCCCCACTGAAAATAAGTGGGATGAATTTGAAAAAACACAAGGGTGTCTTTCAGTAAATATGTATGGAAATATAGAAAGAGGAACAGAAACTTGGTCATACATTTGCCAAGATGAAAAGAAGGTGTCATTAACGTTTGCTCTCTCTGTATGAGCCATGGGTTCTTCCTCTTGGGGGAATCACAGTGCAAAACTGTAAACAAATTTTTCTGCACAGCATCATAAAATAAATTCCCAGCTCTGTATTCAGTGCCAGAGGTATTGCCAGGCAACAGGAAATGATTGCTATATCTTGAGAGAATGCCCTGAATTTATTATTTTTAGGTCATCTGTTAGTGACACAATGCAAAGCCTTTACTCCAATGAGCCCATACTTGAAGCTAAGCAGATGTCCAGAAATTTCAGTAGATCAAAAACCACAAACAAATCTCTTCAGTTCACTGAAATCTGTAGCTATGAAGGGGCAACAATCAGTATGCAGTTTAGCAGGAATTAAGACTTTTGCTATGGCCACTCAACATTACTCTTAAGGCTGCCCCATTCAGAGCTTCAAGAAGACCTGTGAGGTCGAGCTCCCTGCTGAAGCTCTCCCACGGGCTCCGGACACACCACCACACCTGCGGGAATGCACCGGGCATATGCACGGGCTGTGGCACAACCTCGGGACAGGAACCTGGTCTTGACGACAGGGAAGCCGCCATAACCCTCAGCAAATTTTTCCGGTGGTTAATAATCCTCGCTGTTAAAATAACCCTGCCTTTTTCTTCTTTCTTGAAGTTACGGCTTCCAGTCCTGGAAACTTGTCAGGGTTTTGCTATAACATTAATTACCTTTTTTGCTTAAAACATTTTCAGCGAAAATGCTCCTTGCTTTCCTAATGTTTTTTTTTAATTGGAGAGGAGATGATTTTGAAAGGTTCAAGTCTTTCAAGCAAGCAGAAAAGGTAAAGCTCTACCAGAAGCTATAAATTCAGTGCAGGGTTAATGAAGGGCTTTGTGGACTATTTACATGCAGAGGTGTATTCCATGATTGTAATAGCCCTCTTTAACTTCAGAATTTTAAAATCCCAAACAGAGAGTTCTGTGTAAGTAGTAATGACAAATTACTTCATTTTCAAATGCCTTCTTTAAAATGCAAATGCATACATCATCTTTGAACAAAAATCTATTAACAACTTGGCATCATAGACAGCATTTTTAAATATTAAATACTTTGATGTTCACCATTCTTAGTGGTATTTTATTTTGTTCACCACTGGTTAGAAACACATTTTCAGACAGATTTTTCAGCTTAGGTGGCAAGCACTAATCTGTTAAACCATGGTTAACTACAACACTTGCATCTGCCTCTCCATAACCACCAGATGCACCCAACTGACATATGGAGATGCAATTAGGTTGAGCCCAGTTTTTAATCACTGTACACAGAAGCAACTGCTGTCCCTGTGTTGGTATGCACTCGGGTGGAAGGCTGTTCTTGGTGGCTGAAGGCACAGCTTGGTGGGAAAAGGTCAGAGTGGGATGAAAACCAACCACGTCACCCTCTGTGTGCTGGGACCTGCTGCTAAAAAATGAGTAGCAATAACTGCGGACATAGTGTCTGAAATACACAGCAACGTGGTGGTCCAGGACATCTCCTGACATCCTTTGCCTGCAAAGGTTTTTGTAGATACCTGGCTGTAACTTAAAACTGCATGAAAAGTCATGAGAACTCTCCTCTGAACTACCTCATGGCTAAAGAAAAAAAGTCACATTTTAGCAGCAGAGAGCAAAACCCTCCAGCTCACTCCCTGAAAAGCTGTGGTGCAGTAAGGGCAAGAAGAAAGAAACCACCTGGGACTAAGGAAGGTGATGAGAGGGAATCAGGGAAAGCAGAGATGAGAGAGGGAGGGAGGGGGGGAAGGAAGGAAGGAAGGGAAGAAGGAAGGAAGGGATGAAGGGAGGAAGGAAGGGGACAAATCTGTATCTTGTTAGAAACAGCATTTGTCAATTCCATATAGACCATAACTCCGAAAGACCCAATTAAGGCAATGGAAATGCAGAAGCAGTAATGCAGAGATGAATCATCTGACTTAAAATAGAGGGAATGATGAAACATATAAGGGAAGAAAGTGTGTCATTTTAGCTTTAACAGAAAAATAATTCCAGATATAATCTTTATATAATCTTTCAAAAATGTTTGGCCAACAGAAACCACAACACAGCGTTGGTTACTACAGCTTTATCCAGGTACAGTGGAGAATTTATCTGTTAAAAGCTATAGTTTAAAATGGACAGGTCTGCCCTTCTGCAGGTCTCATACACAAAAGCTAGGCAACACCCAAACTACCACACATGCCAGCCAGTCTCCAAGAGTGACACTGCCAATTAAGGATACAAAATAATCTAAAGATCAATTTATCAACTTTTTTAAATAGGATGTCAAGTATGTCATGAATTACAGAATCCTCTCTCACCTTCTCTCTTCCAGGTCAGTGTTGTACTAATAAATAAAACGAGACCACAAACTAACTGTCAACGCAATGTAGGTCTGCAGCAGTTCTGAAGCAATGGAGAAAAAGTTTCCAATGCAGACAGCCTGCACATAATCCCAGAACTTTTACAACCCTAATTTAAATGAAAAAATGTTCAGCTGAAGGGGGAAAAAAACATATCCAGGCAGCTGAGCAGCCTGCCAGAGAGGAGAGGACAGAACTTCTGTTCCACATCACACGTTTCTGCAGATTCCTGGGAACAAATACACCCCTTCAGTAATTCCAGAGTCCATTGACAAGACCGCAGGGGTCAGATTCCTCAACCATGGATGTCAGGATTTAAGACTAGCTCTAAATCATTCAAACCTACCCTGTCCTCTAGCCTGGAAAATGCTGAACTAATCTCCCCTGCAAGTGTGTCAGGTTCCAGCAGCAATTCCCCCATATGCCATCCTGGCAGCATGGCACTCCCTGCCTTTCCCCACGGACTACCTCCATCGTTCACATATAAAGGGAAATTTGTATTTTCACCAGGTTGTCTCCAACAGGGAACCTCCCTTTTGTATTTAAAGACAACTTTTACTACTCTGTACTACTTTGGATTTAGGAGGAGACGTCAAGAGGAGAAAGAACGGCCACATACACTGAAACGCAATAGCTAGGTCCTTCTACGCCACTCTGTGCTTTAATTAGCCATCTGGTAAGTGCCACCATCTTCTAATCCAGTGTCAAAATACACCTGCATCAACTTAAAGCCAATTTCAACCTTGGGGCCAATGTCGAGCTAGCATTTCTCTAGTCCTGAACCATCAGATATCACAGCTAGTGAAACGTCTTCACATATGTGCAGTACAAACAGTAATGCTTCACACATACAAACATCACAAAGTACAAAAATAAAAAAGTTTAAAGACAGATTTGTCTGCATATCTTCATCCTTTTTGCTATGATTCTGTTTAGCTTCATAATTTGTGCAGAAAAATGTCAATACTCGGTGTCTTGTGGCAATGCATGTCACATGCACTATAATGCTGAGGCTTCACTGCAGTCTGCCCAAAACAACATTAATTGCAAGGTGGAAGTCCACAGTTTCAGCAAAATTGACACTTAGATGCTGTGCGCTGAGACACGTGCAGTCCACGTGCATTTGCACCACCATACAACCCTAGCTCAGACTGGAGAACTGAGCTACACTGCCCGAGGTCCTCCTTTCTACCATTTCCATCTCGCTGACCCCGGCTCTTTCCAAGTCTGACACCAAGTGAGGATCCTTGGTGAGAGACCTGCTGCTTAGCTAGCTGTGTAGGGACCTCCCTCAGGTCTTCAAATTTGGTTAAAACTCTAGGTAGTCTGCCCATTAAAAAACCTTTTTCAAAAAAAGTTGTGGGGTTTTTTTCCGCCCAAGAAGGCCCATGACAACACCAAGGGAGATGCTGTAAGATGTCATCAGATTGCAAAGAGTCTGGCAAACAAAACGGCGCAGCTCACGTGTGTGATTTTACCATCAGAGTTGTTTTCAAGCAGAAACACTTGTCCTGTGGTTCTCCAGGATATATTCTAGTTGTTCTCCAGGATATATTCTAGTTGTACTGGTCACCTGCAGTCTAGAGCTATGATCTCTGCCAACATAACTAAGAGGATGACGTTGGAGAGAGTAATGTTTGTATAATTGAGGGAGAGGAAGCCAACTGTACAATGGCATGGCCAAATTTTGCCTCTTCACATTCAGCATTCAAAATGACATGTATACATAGTGCTGTGTAAACGCATGTACCTACCAAACCCCTAGAATAGAACACGCTACAGCCAGTTAGGCCCCAAGCAAGATGCTTGTACTGGAGAGGCAACCAGCCTCTCTGTCGTCCATATATAATTGGCTCATATATAATGAACTGCCACAGGGAACGGGGGGGAAGAGTGCCAAGCTGACAGAAAAGCAGGTCAGGCGAAAAGGCCTCTTCCAGAGCACTGCTTCTATACTACAGAACTGTAAAGCAACATTCACTAAATAAACCTCCATTCCATTTTGGGTCTGAATTCATCATGCAAAGAATGGCATTTGACAGCACAGAATTGACAATAAATTCAGTCAGTAGCCTGAATGTAAAGGCATCAATAATTCAGTATCCTGGTTATTTCTGCTATGCCACTTGAACTTTCTACTCAGTAATGAATAAATTGGTACGGAGATGACATCAGTAAGACTGCACAGGCCATAGAAATGCAAAAGTTGACCCACAGTTGTTACAGGGCAGTATTTCTGTATTCACGGCCTGAAAGCAAGTTTCAGTTCCTCTTCTAAAATCATGGTTGTATCTTTATAGTGCACAGAAAGGCACGAGAGTAAGTTTAAAGTTGTTATAAATTGCAACCTCTCCTTGAAATACACATTTTTTAGTTTTAGAACCAGCATGTTAACATCATATATGAAATTACTTAGTGACACTACAGCACCCTTGGGTATAGTACATGCACAAAGCAAAAAATAGCTTTTTGGCTGCACAAACCAAAACATACCATCTAGAAATAACATTTCTGGCACTATTCGATGACACAAAGAAATGTAGACACAATTTTTTATCCGTTTACTTCCTAACTTGCACTTTTTCCTTTATGAGAATTTACCACAAATCACCTCTAACATTTGGATACAATCTTCTGAAAAGAAAAATTATCTACTCAACACACCACATTTTTCCAGCATCTTAGCAATGTACAAACAGAAATGCACTTGCTGCAACTCTGAAAATTGCTATCCATCTCTCTGTAATCTCTAACCCAGAAGACCATTGTTTGAGGCCAAACTGTCTGACTGATACTGAGGAATTAAAGCATCAAGGTGACTTTTAAGAAATACCATAGCAGTAATAGCTCTTTGGTGCTCATTCTGATTCACTTATATAAACCTTCTAGAGAACTGAGGCTACAGTCACAGTGCTTTCTGCCAAGAAACTGGATCCCTAAAGCCACATTTACAGGAAAACAGGACGATAAACATAATTACAGTACTAATGCAAAATTTTGCACTATTATTCCATTTATTCTTCCTGAAAATAAACTTTGCTAAACATGAACAAAAGCATAAGCATAAGCCTTCCTTTTTTTATAACAAGCACAAGACGCTTAATTTTTCTTTGCTTGGAGTTAGCGTATGGACAGAATTATAGAATATGCTTGCCATATCATCTGTCTTTCCATTTGCTTTTTCCTGAATGTCTTTACTTACAGTTTGTCTGAAATAAAGAGCCAGGATGCACACACTTGTAACTAGGACATCAAAGCCACTTTTTAATATTGTCTTACACACTTCCACTGTAATCAGAACACTCAGGATTTTATTTTTAGAAGACTCAGACACTGAACTCCAGCTGAAGTTAATCAGAGCTGTGAAAACTGATAACATGAAATTGCACCCTTATCTGCTGCACTGTGACAGATTCTGTATTTCAGTTGCTCCTGCAGCTTTTTATCAATGTGTTTTTTAAAGCACCCACAAATGGCTTACTAGTTGCAAATGAAGATACATTATTCTTTTAAACAACAATCATAGTACCATAACCATCTGCCTGCTTAGAGAACGCATGCCTTAATATTTGTAGCGTATTTTGATCTGAATCATTGTCTGACCTGTGGAACTATCGCCTTTTTAAGTAGGTATGTGTTTACTACTACTTAGCCGTTTTCTTGTCATTGTCTGGCAGCATTTATCTGAAACTGTCCAAGCCACTAAGCATGCGGATTCTGAGTGGAAAATATTAACTAGATTGTGCTATTTGCAGAAGAATGAGGGTGACAGCTAAAAAAGCTCAAGACTTGGCACTCAGAAACAGCCATACCAGGAATTAAAACAGTTTTACATTATACTGTATTATAGTTATTTTCCTGGTAAGAAATTTAAATCTTCAGGAGGAGTCTTGTCTGTGTACCTTGCTCCACACCGGTTACGGTAACACTGCGATTTTTGTAATATTCTCATTGTGTACCTTACTGCCTGGTTGTCTCTAAGTGTCCATACTTTTGTGACAAGACAAGTGACAGGTTTTAACTAGAAAAAGTAAGATTTCTTTTTACCTGCTAGCATTCATTACGGGAGGTTCCATATGAACATATCAGAAAAAGAAAAAAATAAAAATCTAGGCACCCTTTTCCATGCACAGCTGTTAGCAATCAGAAACTGGTAGAAAATTGTGTGTCTGTATTTTGGCAAGTCATTAATTTACCTGTGTTTTGGCAGACTATTTGGAATCGATAAAGCTAGACCTCTAGTGTTTCCAGAAACATTTTCTGCATTCAATAGTGGCTGAAAGGAACTGGTTCATTCAAGTGTCTTCTGTGATCACAAGTAACAGCGCATCACTTCTCAGAAGTTCTGGGATAGAAGCCGGTATCTGAAGGAACATGGTAACAACCATAGCATGTCCTGCAGCATTAGCATTTGTTCCACTGATAAGATTTTAAGGGCCAACTGAGAGAGGAGGCAGTTTCTTAGAGATTAATTGTCTTCCTCTGCAATATGTGTAATTCCAGAGGTTTTGGTGGGAAACAAGAAAGACGTAACGCTCTGTCCCTCAAGTACTGCATTTCTGCTATTACAGCAGCTACAGGAGAACCTTAACGTTTGAAAAGCCCTGCAGCCTAGGAGGAGGGGATGCACAGCAGCATATACTCTAAAGCTATCAAAGTACAGAAGGGACCTCTCTATACGGACACAAGACTCAAAGAAATTTACCAAGATGAAAAATCTTAGCATCTATATTTGGTCAAGGTTCCCCCACTGAAACGAAGCAAAACTAGACTGCATGACATTCCTTCTGAGGTGCGTTCTTCTTTGGTTAACCTCTCTCCCTTCTCTTCCCCCAAACCAAGCTTTTCCCTACAAAACTCTTTCTCAGCTGCTAATATAGGAGTGCCTAAGGGTATCTGAGATACTTCTAAAGCTCTCTAAAATAAAATAACCTGATGTCATCAGTTTTAATCACATCAGGTCCAAACCATCACTGAAAAATTTTTAGGGGTCTATAAATCAAAAAATGGATGAGACTACAGATCTAGAAAAAGACAGCCTAGCTCCAGTATATGACTTTATTCCAAATATTTTTATACTGAAAATGAAACAAGTGTTAGCATTAAAAACCCCAAACTATTCAGAGTACACAACTTAGCCGTATAGTACAACATTTGCATCACAAAAAATAGTAACTTCTCATACTTACACATACAACCAATGCAAGTGTTTCAGTTTTTACATGTAAATTTTCTTACAAAGTCCATGTATAATCTTCCACATTTTCAAAATAGTTTGCTTTACATTCTATGTTTTGCAGGGGTTGTTTTTGACAAAAATTCCAGTGATTAAGCTTGCTGGCAAGTATGATCAAAAGTTAATCTGAGCAGCTATTGGATACTCTGAATGAAAAACAAACCTTACACTCAACAAACATGCATCTGGTAATAACAGCTGCAACCACACACATGTAGATGAAAAATATATCAAACTAAGCGCTCCATTAAAGCATTTAAAATTAGAAATGTTTGAAAAAAATGTTCATAAACAAGCTATTCTTGAAGAACGAGAAAGTATTCAAATAATTGTGAATGGTATCCTTGACAAAATTAACCTACTTAGAGACAACTTAAACCCCAAATAATTCTACAGCACGAATTCCTTGCCTAGATTTCATTAGAACCAAGAAAAATCTGACTTGCAGGGAATTAAGGCATCCACACAACTTTAATAACCTCAAGTCAATCAGACTCAATCATGAAGTACAGTCAGACTGTCTTATGTCCCTTTAAACCACAAAATCTTTGAGAATTACGTTCAAAATTTTCTCAAATCATCTGCTTAAGGTAAGAACTACAGAGAATAACGGCTATCTGGTGCCAGTATTATACGAGCCACTACATGGGCTCTACTCTAATGGCTGCACTTTCACTAGGGAAACTGACAAATTAAAAATACTGATAATAAATACCTGCACAGTAAGACATACTTATACACCTGTGTGTACACCTCAAAGAACACAATTTTTTCAGCAGGGTAATTCCAGCATGAAGGCTCTCCATCTGTGTGTGACACAGGCCCTTTTGGAGAAGGGTGGACAAGAAAATCATTATGCAAGACCAGTTTGTTTCTGCTTGGCTGAGAAACATCCCAGTACATATGAAAAAAGTCAGCAGGGCCTTGCTGGATTTACGAGCTCAGGTTAGTTTCACAAACACTTCACTGGCAGCACAGCCAGTGTCACTGCATAAACTGGTTTATGCGAACAGATCCAACTGCTTTCCTAGTTGTTTGTTCCCATTACCACGACAGTAGGCCCTATTGTGCCAGAGCAGTTGTCTGCATACCCACGCAACAAACCCGATCGGGGAACCATTCCAGATGAAACCAAGCAGCTTGCTTGGGTTTTGTGCCGGTTCATCACGCAGCCACACTCACGTCAGGACAGAAGCAGCAGGGGCACAACTCCATGAACGAAGAAACCCACTCCTTTTACAGGCAGCTTAGCAAGTTTGCAAAACCACCAGAAAAGCCAGCAATGACAAAAAATACATCTGGAGAGAGGAGCTGGACCCGGTGAGGTACATCACATTTTTCTTACACAGGGTTTAGCCCATTTGCAACGAGACCTTGGCAAAAAGGTTTAAATGCAGCACTAAACGCATTACAGAGATTCTAGCAGCTGCTTCAGAGTATTTGTGACTCGAGCGGAATATCTAAAAGCACACTGTTTGAAAACGTGTACGCGGATTAGATGTTAATCTCTAGAATTTGAGCTGTCCTTAATGAAAAGATAATGGGCCAGATTAGCTTTCAAAAAAACACAAGAGAAACCTTATAATTCTGATTTCTGTTTTAATACTTGTATTTTGACGCACAAAGCCCTATTCAGGTATTTAATTCAAAGTGGATAACTTCCATGAGAAGCAAGCCTAAAGCAACGATAATGTCCATTGTAATTTTTCGAATCACATCAAGATGAACGAGTACAGCAGTTACAAAGGGTCGGAGCCAAAATCCACCAGGGCCCGGCCATGTGCCTCCCTGTTAATACCGGGCCACGGTGGACTAGCTCGCGAGGCCGCCACGTGCATGCCACTAGACACCGAGCTTCTTCGCAAACCGCACTGCACCTTCCCCCCTACGTTTCAGAAAAAACATGGGTTAAAAGAAAATAAAATTAAAAAACCACAACGAAACAGACTGTTAAACTAGGCGAACTGCAAATTAACGCTGCCCGCAGAGGGTCGTCACCCCTTCCCGCAGTACGCGGTGCCCAGGCCAGGGAGGAGGTGCGGGTTACCACAGCGGCACCCTACCAAACCCCACCGCCACCGGTGACACCGGCCCCACAACGGCGGCAGGGGCCGACGGGGA
>NW_010973138.1:1975313-2005093 GCF_000737465.1 Haliaeetus leucocephalus
CTCCACCTGCGGGGCGGCGGGAGCTGCGGGTCACGGCTCTCCGCCGGTAGATCCCGGCTCTGATCTGAACTGTGAAACATGACAGAGGATCCGGGAGGGCTGCGCCTCAGTGCCATGGGTCCTCCCCGGTGTGTCTTGCAGGGAGAGCCGCGCTAGCCTGCAAATATCAGGGCGGAAGGCAGTCCAGCAAGGTTCCTGCGACTATAAGTACATGCAGGTATTAAAGTGTAGCTTTACTAGTCCAGGCGCTCTGTGGCTATATTATTCATGAGTAAGAAAAAGCACATCTCGTAGTCTAGTGGAAAAATCCTGTGCCAGCCTGTGCTGTGCATTTGCAGAAACCTGCAGAAGGTGTCTTAGCTGATCTCAGCTGTCGGAGAGAATTTTACCTTAATGCTCTTTAAAGTCCAAACTGTCACATGTGTCCAGATTGGATGTGGCTCATCTAAAGTATCGAACAGCAGGAAAACCGAATCTAAGGGAGTTATTCCGAGACAGGAAATACTGTGGAATTTCATTGTGTACAGAGTAAGCTCTTAATAATTAAATGGCACTTGTTTTAAAAGCTCTTCAGTTTTTTTTGTTGTTGGACTCGCAGTGGAAGTAAGAGGTAGGTAGGCTGTAAGCGTAAGAAGAGATTGCGATGAATTACATAATCATGCAACTTTTTGTGAATACAGTGAAGATCTTGTAGCTAAGTTACAGTTAGTATTTTTCTCCTTAGATAAATGTTAATATCAAAACAGATTTTTTAACTGTATTTTTGTACAACAAGGCTTTCACTATTAAATCAGGAGTAGTTAATATGTATTACAGGTAAATCTAGTACTGCTTTATGCTTGTATTGCCTGAACAGTGTCAATTATAGTGTTCTATTCTGACTTTGCTCAAACCGACAAACAAACTGCTTTGACTAAAATTTTCCACCAGGGTTACGCTGATGTTCTTGAGGGGAAGTTTTGAGCAAACTTTAGCAACTGTTTTTATAAACCTTGTTTGCAAAAAAACAAATTATGAGGCCGTCTCATGGGTGGAAGGGGATCTGACATTCCTCTCAGAAATTTTATTACCCACACGCTATACAGTTGTAATCTCATAAGAACATTTGGTTTACTCTACCTATAGAAAATCCACCCAACCTGACTGGATTGTGAACGTTTAAAGAACTGTCATTCGCATGTTCTCGGTAGGGACTCGCAGGGAGATGTCACAAATTACAGCCTCTGGAGTTTTCAGCTACAACAGTGTGTGCCACACCAGGATTTATCAGGGGTTTGTCAGGCTGTGAGCTCCCGTGAGCCTGCTGGAGCCAAGGTAACCCCTGGGGATCGGAACTGAGAGTGAGTGACCATGCCTCTTGCTCTCAGTGGAGCTCTTGCTCCTCCACTAATTTCAACATTGCCCTGTGATCCAAAACATGATTAAAGTCATAATGAGCTGGGTGCTTTTTTAACGCTTAAGGTAACTTATCCTTTAGTATGTATTAGCACTCTTATTTGATATAAAAAGAGGCAATAGTTCATAAGAAGTTCCTGAAGTCCTCTTTGTGCTGCACATTTAATAGTACACAAGTATGATAAATGTGAACATTTGTGCTTCCTTCTCCTACTGTGTAGGTTCCAAGTGGCAGGGTGATGCTCTGTCAGCTGACTCAGATTCAACACACCTCTCGGACTGAGAACACTCCAGATCACTAGAAGCTTGATATCACTAAGAGATTGGGGTTTGTGAGCTCGTGTTTTTTCTGTGTTGATGCGAGAGAATACTGATACACAGAGAATTAAATAGTTGGTGCTCTGATCACCTTCATAGTAATGGCTGACTATGCTTTCCTTAAAATTACTTGGAAGCATGCCAACATTTGGGTTTAAAGGGACTACTTTACAGAAAGCCACGAGCTTTCGTACTGTATTGAAGTTGTTTCTTTTTGAACTTAGTAGCTGTGAAGCAGTTCCTGCAAAAACATCAGGTAATTTCCCATTATAGTTTTCAAGGTTTTGACAGCTGTTTTATCTGCAAAACTGATAACTACAGTCTATAAACAATTGTAGACTTACAGGATAGAGGAAGGAGGAGCTGGGGAGAGGAAGTTGGGCTGTAACCACCATATGGTTTGTACTGCACTGGGAGGTGCTACACTGTGAGTCACACACTACAGTTGCAGATATTTCCAGCTCTCATTAAAAGAAACTCTCAACTTTTGAGCAAGTGAGCTGTTTTCATAATGAACTCTGCTGCATTAATGATCTGAGATCCTCAGAAGGGAAGAAAAAAATCTTAGAGGCAGCAAAATCATTTGTTGCAAGTGGAAAGACTGCAATGTGCCCTGCTTTAAAAATAGATATTCTGTGCAGAGGGAGTTGCTTTCCCCAAATATTTATTGTGTAGATTTTAATATTAGTCTATGTACTGTAATCTTTTTTCCAATTTTTTCCTTAATGATAGTATTTAAGACAGTAGTTCTCTTATATTTTCTTTCATTCAGCAGTGCAATAAAAAAAAAATCATCTGTTGTCTTTGATTATTGGCTACTTCATGTATTATGTTGTTCTAGAATAGTCAGCTATATTTTATGAATAAGAAAAAGTGTTAAACAACTTTTCTACCTTCCTAAACTCATTTTACTACCACCCCTACCACCATCAGTTCAGCAGTCTTGCAGCCCATCAAAAATAAGAAAGTTTTAAAATCGCCTAGTCCTGATTGTTCAGTGAGTTTTCCTTCTGAGATTTAGTGAAACACCACATCTTTGTTGTGCAAAATCTTTCCATACAATCTGTGATGAAAAGGCATGAAAAATCCTTTGGCCAAATAATTTAAAAAAAAATGTTGTGAAACTTGTCCGTTCATAGTAATTTGTATAAATTAAATTGCATTGTTTGGGAAGGAAGAAATATTTTCCCCTTTTTTGTCTTGGAGCATTTATCTGCTTATCTGTGGTTTATCCTACATCAGCACTTAACAGTGAGTAATCTTTAGGTTGCAATTCATTCTCAGTAATCTCTTTGATAAGTTGTGGTTAGAGCAGGGACAGTTCTTACACGAGGGACAGTAAGTGTCCCTGCTACCCCCTCGCTCCCCATCCCTCTGACTCGCTGATTTCCCACCGGCACTGTGTGGCTTGTGGCTTGTGCCTAGGCCAGCACCAGGCCTGACACCGCAATACACTGGAACTAGGAGTGTACCAGTAGTCCCAGTAGGGTGGGTGCCCACCGCAAAAAAACATGAGAGCTGCTTTGGGGTGAACTATTTGGCATTCTGGTCTGAATACATTCATGAGTATCTTCAGATAATTTTTCAGAACCAGTGTACTTAGTACAGTAAATACACCTCACAAAAATCCTTTTAAAGTGAATTAAGAAACATGGAAGGAAAAGCAGCAGAATTACAGTGATTTCTAATCACTGTTTGCCACAACTTAATCTACCTGTCACAACCAAAAGGAATTAGTTTATTTTGTGCCAGGACATAACTCTTGAGTACAGTCCTTCAGCTATTGAGGTCAATGGCCAACTTCCCTGGAAGTTCAGTAAGAATAGGACCAGCTCCTTTCTCATAAATACTTCTGAGGAATAAAGAAAAAATATAGTGTTTTTGTTCTTTCTTTAGAAGTATGAGAGACATCGCCTACCTCCAAATACACATGGACTTTGAGTAAGCTGAAAATCTTCCACATGCTCTTCGTGACCTTGTAAATCTCTTATGTAAAACTCATGTAAAATTGCTGTTGTCTTTGCCTTTTTACAGTATCCTGTATTGTATTCCCAGTATCTTGGCCATGATTAACAATGGCTGAATGGAGATGATGGCTGAATGGCATTTTCTTTGGATACTTCAGTGGGTGGAGGATACCTGTGTTCCCTGAATCATAAGTGTCTCACTTGGCAATTTTTTAGGCTCAGCTTTTATTTTAGTTCTGCATGTTTCAGATTAAGTGCATGACTTTTTCTCCCATCTCTTGTTTTCTTACAGAAACCTCAGTGTAAACACAATCCTGTTCATAGAAAAGTACCTTATATGGGTATAATTGGCTTGTCTTCCCATCTAAAATATATTATGCCTGTAAAAAGCACCTTTATATTAATAGAAATATGCTCACATTTGGGGTTTGTCATTTTCACTATACCAGCAAAATGAAAAGCAGTATGTAGACAAGATTTTATTGTGAATTGGGCCAGTTAAACAAAGAAAGAGTGGCTCATCTAGTAAAGCAGATGACTGAATATTATTCTATTTGGTAAATATATCTCAGCATTACCAATAAAATAATAAAGTCAACCTGTAGAAAGAGTACAAGTGTACACATTTGGTGTGTGTCTCCCCTTCTTCAAATTCTTGATTTTGTGCATCTCTTACCAAAAAATCATACAAAATATTCCCAGGGATGAGGTTTTTGTAGCTGTTTAAATTGTATGGCCATCAAGCCTTTCGGTCTTGTTCCATCAGAGAGTTTAATGGCAATGTTACAAAGCTCAAGAGACTGAAAACTGAAGAACTCCTTAGGGAAAGGTATTTTTAAAATTTCTAGTCTCTTGATTTAGTTTACAGGAATTTGGATGATGAGTTATACACCTTTCAGTCGAGGCATTGAGGCCAGGACAAATATTTTGTCAAACCGAGCTTGGTGTGTTTTAATCTTCGTGAACTCTCAGGAATCAGAAAAGCTCACAGCCAGTGCCCATTCCTGCCCTTTCTCCCTTAGATCCAGGAGTTGTGCAATCCCATGGTCAGCTGGATCAGTTTACTGATCTGACAGCAGGCTAGTCCTTCCTTGGTGGGGGAGGAGACATGGACTGCTCCTTGCAGGAGCAATCGCTAGTTAGATTGGACTGAGAGTAAGATGAAATTGCACCCTTAGCTGCTCCTTGTTTGTAAACAAGAATGAGATTGACAAGTGGAGCTTTGTGGTGTTACTCTGACATTTTGTAGTTGCTGCAAGTCGGGAGGAGCTATTTTGAGTGTCAATTGGTGAAACTATGGGTATGACCTGAATGTGGGAAGTAGCCTCTAATTTCTAAGAGAATTTCTAGTCTGTATCAGGATAACTTAATTATTTTTCTCTAGTGGAGGGCAAAATAGAGAGACTGCACAATATTACGGAATTTTTTCTTTTCCTCCCTATATTTCTGCTTCTGTGTGTGTGGAAGATAAATAGTTGGAAATTAATACATCAATTTCACACACTAGTAAATATATTCTTTATCTGATTTTATGCCTGTCTTCACACTAGTGAGTCTCTCCTTGCTGCTGACCTATTGGAAATGAAAAACATTTGTCTTCATGGAGAAAGTTTGCAGTATTGTCTGCAGTGGAGAACAGCAGTAGCAGTTGAAATCTCGTTTCGTTAAATCGAGGAAGACAGAATCCCCAAACTTGCAGCAAGAGATCACTGAAATACTTAGTTAGAAAAAGATTATAGAAGTGCAAACAATCTTGCTCTGCAGGTTTGGAGCTTTTACATACAGCTTGGGGGGGGGGGGTGTCTCCTATGGACTGTAGGAGAGTATCTATATTGCAAAGGCTATTGATGGGAGAAGAGGGATTCAATAAACTGTTGTCAAATTCAAATAATAAAATCCAGCATAGGATCCTTGAGTAGAATTTTAAGCAGTGTAGGTTGCTTTTGCACCTGGACTCCTGATGGGTAATGGGACTTTTTTCCCCCCTTGTGTCTGAAACAGCACATGAATTATCAGAGCCATCAAATCCTCTGCAAAGCGCTCGCAACTGAGTGCAACAGTCCTGCATTTACCTGGGAATACCCTGGGAAGTCACTTGCATTTCTTGGCTGAGTTTATAATCCATGTTTCTTGGGTTTTTTTAGTGGGTTTGCTCCCACCACACTTCTTATGTGTATTTTCCCTGTTGAAGTCCCCTGTTCAGTCTCCCTTGTTGCCCGTCTCCTCTGTGTTTCCTCCTCCTTCCTTGTATTCTCTGCTTCCAACTGCAGTTTCTCACAGCCCTGGCGCCGCCTTGCTGCAACATTGCTTCTCATTAAGTGTTTCAGAACATCGTCTTTCCCACCGCCACCCTCAACATGCTATTAGTATAGCTTTTAGCTGACAGCTACGTCGTCGTAAGGGAAGTCAGCAGGCAACATCAACATCTTATTTTAGTTGCTTGCGTATTTGCAAGTTATGCTGAAATTGTTCACACAAATATCTGCCTGATTCTATTTGTAAAGTTTCAGCATCGGTGACTATGTTGTTTCTGAAGGTGAAGTTTCAGGTGGGCAAAGCTGATTGAACAACTTGCTGACAAAGAATGGGTAGTTTCTTGGCTTCTCTTGCTGCAACTCTGATGCTCATCTGACCTCTCAGTGAGCTGATTAAGCTCCTAACCTATAAAAATAGCAAACATATAAAAAGATGGATTGATTTTTTTTTGTTTTCTGCTTCATTTGAGGGAGCTGAATCAACTTACTGGGGGATGAAATGAGCAGCAGAGCCAGTGAAAGGAAGAGGAGGGTACCACAGGGCTGGGAGGAGGATTTGTGAGAGTAAGGGACAGAGGAAAGGAAGGGGAACTACCACTTCAAAGGCAGGTAGCTGTTGAAGCTCAATAAACTGCTGGGCCAAAGATTAAACTTTTTCACCCTTTCCTTGTGAAGAGCTTTCCCAGGTAGATTTCCTTTTTGTAGAAAGTAATTTTGAAATAGTAGAGGTGTCTTTTTCTATCCTTGTTCAAAAAATAAAATAAAATAAATCTTGTACCAAATATGGTACTTAGGTTTCTGAAGTCTAGTTTGCTGAGATCAGTAGAGGGCTTGAAGTTTGACACTAAAATCTCTTCTTTGCCTCCTGAAGGCTGCAGGTGCTTCTGCTGCACTTGCCCTTCCTGGGTCTGGAGTCTTGCTGTCACTGTTCCTCCTGAGGACCAGCAGCTGCTATAGCATGTGGCACCTGAACACGGACAATGGGAGATTTTCTGATATGCTCCTACTGTTTCCTTGATGTCGCCTGAACATCATGGAAGAAAAGACGAAAGAGCTTTGTTTCCAGTCAGTAGTGAATATGGCTGGAGAAATGGTTGGAGGGAATAGAAGCAGATGATCTGCAGGAAAGAGCTTAGGTAGTTAACGGCAAAATAATCTTCAGCTGAGGAAGTATGAGTCCTCAAACACCTGGAATCAAATCTAGTATTACAAGAGACTGCCATAATTCTGTTACCTATACAATAGCTAGGCACACCTTTTGTGTCAGGGCTGAGTGCAGTCAGCCAAGCATTGGCTTTGATGACAAGCTGTTGCATAGTCCTATAGCTGCTCTGCTGCCACCGTTTGCTGCCTCTTCAGTTATGCCAATGCAATTGTTTTTGAGATTGTGGTTTAATATAAAAATTGGCCAGCATTTGAAAAGAAGTAATTGGTTTTTATTTATTGTCTGATCTGCTGTGTAATACAGGCCTGCAAATATTTGTACTGGCACAGCTGAAGGAGGAGTGAACTGCAGTGTGCAGATAAGATGAACAGAAGAGAGCAGGAATGTCTTGGAAAAGTGTTTATGTAGTGAAATTTTAATACATTGTACATTTACTTCGGTAATCTTTGGGGGTTTTTTACATCTAAGTATTTCAGGCTTTCAGATGATCTGTGTAAATGTCTTCAAATGATTCTGCAAACCAGTTCTGGTTTTGTTTCTTAAAGTATCATAGCTTGTTTTATTTCTGACTGTTGTGTTTAAAGGCTGTTAAGCTGAAAGTCAAGCACCTGAATTAGGAAATACCAGGATTAAAGCTGCCTTTGCAGGATTAATTTGGTCCCTTGCCATTTGTGTACATTGCAGCCTTGGTTACTGTTAAAGTGACAGAGTTACATTGCACCAAAGAACTCTGCCTCCTTCACTGCGCAGAAGAGACTGTGCTTTGAGACTGAAAGGGAAGATTGTAGTGGGATGCTTATCTCTGTCTTGTTTAATGTAATAAATTGAAGGTGTTCTACGAGTAAAAAAGGAGAATGGAAAGAAGGATGGATGACTATTGGATTCTGCTTCGGGTGTCTGGATTTTTACACCCATCTCTACTAACAGAATTACTGTGCTACAGTGGACAAAGGAACACATAGTAATTACATGAAGTTTATTCTGCAATGTCTTACACAAAACACAAGGCCTGGGTAAAGCAGATTAAAATGAAAGATTTGAAAATATTTCAAAACATTTAACTAATATACTCCTTTCCCACTGTGTCCGTGAAGTATGGGTTCTGCAGCAACATCTATTGGGTGTCTCTACAATACTGGTTTAGTTCAAGTTTCCTTCCTAAGCCCACTGTTGATCTGTTACCTCCATATATCATGCTGCAACTTGCATCCCAGATGAATCACTTGAGTTTGCAAACTCAGTTTGTTTCAGATGAAGCTAAAGGAAAAGATGCATTCCTGGAACACTTGTTCTAATAACACTCCAAGTGTTAATGAGTGCTCAGACCATGAGACTGGATTAGAGCCAATCATACTCCACCACTGCAAACTGCAGTGACATTCACAAAGGAGATGGGTAGTGCACACACCCCCAGACAGTACTTTTGAGCAAAACATAGAAACCAAACCAAAACAGGTTGGTTTCTCAAATTCATAGTAGCTTGACTGCTCTGCTCTTTTTAGATGGAGATGTGGGGGGATGATGTGTTATAACTATCTGAGATGAGTTAAGGATAAATTAGTGTATATGAACACTGCAAGACACTGAAACACTCAGTAAAGACAGATCTGGTGAGGAAACAATTCTGCTTTCGCTATTGTCGTGACACTATTAACTCATTCAATATTTTCAGGTGCAGAAGTGGTAGCTGAGTCCTATGATATGATCAATGCCTTGAGACACTTTATGCAGCACCCTTTAAGTCATTTCTCAATCATACCAATTTAGACTTTGATCACTTATTTATGTCCATTAGTTGTAAGATTTACCACCCTCATTTATTAATCATGGGGTTACAGCTTCTTAATAGTGTTATTTATTTTGATAAACTTTTCAGTTTTGCTTGTAAGCTGATGAATAGTGAAACCTTTTTGTTGTAATAACATACATCGGGTAGAAGTTATAAACTGTCTGGGTTTGGCTGGGATAGAGTTAGTTTTCACAAGAAGCTGCGAGGGGACACAGCCAGGATAGCTGACCTGAACTAGCTGAGGGGATATTCAATACCATATGACGTCATGCTCAGTATATAAATTGGAGGAGCCAGCTGGGGGGGGGAGAGATCACAGCTCAGTAACGGGCTGGGCATTGGGTTCCGGGTGGTGAGCAATTGCATTGTGCATCACTCGCTTCATATATTCTTTTACTAGTATATTTTTATTATTATTTCTCTCCTTGTGTTGTCCTATTAAACTGTCGTTACCTCAACCCATGAGTTTTTAATGTTTTCTACTGATTCTCCTCCCCATCCCACCGGGGGCAGGGAGCAGCGAGCAAGCACCTTTGTGGTGCTTAGTTACTGGCTGGGCCTAAACCATGATATAAACTAAAGAGTAGTTTCTCAAATCAGCTGTAAAAAGAAGATAATTGCTTTTAACAGACACATTATTGACCTGTTTTACTACCACGATGGAGGAAGGTAGTGTAAAATTCTTACAGGTTAACTTGAACAGAATTGTAAAAGTGTCCATGAAAAAAAAGCAAATTGGATATTGCTGATTTCTCTCTGTGTGTGCATGTGCACAGATACATAAATTTCAATTCATGCCACAGAAGTTCTTTATTTAAACTAACTTAAAACCTGATTCTCTTCTTTTGTTAAGATTTAATCAGGAGCAGTCTATTGAGTTATTGAGCCATCCTGCAGTACAGAGTAGGCTGTGTTTTGAAGCATGGAGATTTCTGCACTGCAGTTTAATTTGTCCTTATTGTATTCTTGGATGCATTCATGGGTAACTTCCTCAAGTATATGGCCTGTGGGCATAAAGTGCTTTTATGCTAATGAAGAAAATGGGGAGTTCAGTTCTCTGATTGCTTTTAAGCTAGAACAAAGCATTGCAGGGATACTTCAATTACAGTTGTGACGTTTCCAAGAAACCAGATCCTGTCAGTGCGGTTATAAGTGACACATATTTGATAGCTAGAAGTATATATTAACAACACTTACTAAGCATAAGCAAACATGATGAATTAATCTAGATTACAGGCAATAATCCTGCTTCCTCCTTCCTTCCCAGTATTAATGCCCTTTCCATCATCCTATTAAAAATGACAACAAAACCCCATTAATTTGTTTAGTCAGCAGGAGACTGTCAGGGTTGCTTAGCCTCAGAAAGGTGACTTGGCATAACTAAGCTTTAGATATCTGATGCAAGAGTTTATCAATGCAGTTGTCAAGATAGATCTTCATAAAGCTAAAGCTGAGAACAAGATGACCAAGAGTGAAATGATTGAACTGTTCCTTCACGCGGACAGGTGTATTACAGGAAGAGAGCACTGACCCACCCCCCCACCCCCCCGAGTTAGTTAGGTGTAATAAATATTCTTGGTGTAAGACCAGCAATTAACAGTGTGTTTGAAAATGGGCACGAGCTGGTTCTTCTTGTGCCCGTGCATCTGTTGGTGCCAACAGTGTTGTTTTAATTCCCATACCTTTCCTCCAAACAAGCTGTTTTCTTCAGCACTGTTGATGGTGGTTTAGCCAGTTTATGAAGTACAGAGGGATTAGGTGTGTTTACTTTATCTCTAACAACAGTTCACCTAAGGCAACCTACAACTTTTTGTTGTTGTTCTTTTTCAGAAGCATCAGAATCATGGAGGGGCTCTTGCATTACATAAATCCAGCGCATGCCATTTCACTTCTAAGCGCACTGAATGAGGAGCGTCTAAAGGGACAGCTGTGTGATGTTGTTCTTATAGTAGGAGATCAGAAATTTCGAGCTCATAAAAACGTTCTGGCTGCCAGCAGTGAGTACTTCCAGACTCTGTTCACGAATAAGGAGAATGAGTCTCAGTCAGTGTTTCAACTCGACTTCTGTGAGCCAGATGCTTTTGATAATGTGTTAAACTACATTTATTCTTCATCCTTGTTCATTGAGAAAGGCAGTCTTGCAGCTGTGCAAGAACTGGGCTACAGTCTTGGAATATCCTTTCTTACAAACATTGTTTCTAAGAGTCCTCAAGCTCCTTTTCCCGCTTGCCCTGTTAAGAAAATACTGTATCAAGATGAAGATGAAAGTAGTTCTCAGAAGAGAAGTGTCATTGTCTGTCAGAACAGAATTGAAGCACAAGCGAAAAGTATAAATCAAACACAACATGATTTAAGCCATACTTCTAAACCTTCACCCTCTGTTGCTGTCAAAACTAGCAGTAGGCCACAAGTAACAAAACCAACTGAAACCCTTCACAACTTATCACTGACTGAAAGGAGATGGCTGAAAGAAAGCCCTGTGAGCTATACCAAGGTTCATGAAACTTCTGGAACTGTGGAGGATCAGAGCAGAGGTGGTTTAGTGAAAAGGAACACAGTACTGCCTCAAATGCCTTTAGCAGAGAAAGAAATTGCAAGCGATGAACCAGGAAGCAGTGGTCAGCTTTTAAGAGGAAAGGCCGCAGAGATGTCATTAAAAAGACCGCGTCCACCAGTCTTATCTCTGCGTGGCGCATCAGAATCTACATTTTTGTTGCGAGAGGCAGGAAAGGGAAGTAGTCAAGGTGAAGACAGAAATTTGCTATACTACTCAAAGTTAGGGCTAGTAATCCCATCTAGTGGATCTGGTCCAGAAAACCAAAGTATTGACAGAAGTGGGCCACTTGTAAAAAGTCTCCTTCGAAGGTCACTGTCCATGGACAGCCAGGTTCCTATTTACTCACCTTCTGTTGACCTAAAACCTTCACAGGTATCCTCCTCCTCCTCACCGGGAACTAATGATTCCCAGAAGACACTTAATGTTGTATCTCAAAAGTCATCCTTGAAAGAGTCATCAGAGAAGATAGTCATAGATGAAAAACCACAGGTAATACACCCACATCGCCTTAGGTCTTTCAGTGCCTCTCAGTCAACTGATAGGGAGGTTGCTTCCCCTCTCACAGAGGTGCGAATAAAAACTGAACCTAGCAGTCCACTTTCAGATCCTGCTGAAATAATAAGAGTTACAGTGGGTGATGCTTCAGCATCGACAAATAAAGACTTTCCTTTTAAAACTGAGGATGATCATAAGGAACCAAGTAGACTTCCAGCAAAAAGGAGATTTCAAGCTGATAGAAGACTACCATTTAAGAAACTGAAGGCAGATGAGCAGGGTTCTCCTGGGTCAGAAGATAACTGTGAGGAAGGCTCAAGCCCTACGCACCTTGATACTGATTTTCCTGATTCTGATGTCAGTAAAGATGAATACAGCGAGATGGAAGAAGCAAGACCAAATAAGAAATTTAAATGTAAGCACTGCCTTAAAATTTTCAGATCAACAGCAGGTCTTCATCGTCATGTTAACATGTATCATAATCCAGAGAAGCCCTATGCTTGTGACATATGCCACAAGAGATTCCACACAAATTTCAAAGTGTGGACGCACTGCCAGACACAACATGGAATTGTGAAGAATCCCTCACCAGCTTCCAGTTCGCATGCTGTTTTGGATGAAAAATTCCAAAGAAAACTGATCGATATAGTGAGGGAGAGAGAAATTAAAAAAGCTCTAATTGTTAAACTAAGACGTGGCAAGCAAGGTTTTCAGGGACAGTCTGCTTCACAAGCACAACAAGTCATCAAAAGGAATTTAAGATCGAGAACCAAAGGAGCCTATATTTGTACCTACTGTGGGAAAGCTTATCGTTTCCTCTCGCAATTTAAACAGCACATAAAAATGCACCCAGGGGAGAAACCAGTTGGAGGGAATAAGGCTCCTAAGCAGAAAGATCATATTCATATTGAAACTCCAGTAGAAAACAAAGAGGTTTATCAGTGCCGTCTCTGCAATGCTAAGCTCTCTTCACTTATTGAACAGGGAAATCATGAGCGACTCTGTAGAAATGCTACTGTCTGTCCTTACTGCAGCCTTAGATTTTCTTCTCCAGAGCTGACGCATGAGCACGAAAGCAAGTGTGAATACAAGAAACTTACTTGTCTTGAGTGTATGCGTAGCTTTAAATCATCCTTTAGTATTTGGCGTCATCAAGTTGAAGTTCACAATCAAAACACAATGGCTCCATCAGAGAACTTTTCTTTACCTATCCTGGATCACAATGGAGAAATAACTAGTTCATCAAGATTGCCTCCTCAGTCAGAATCCAATAAAATGAACAATTTTGTTGCTGCAAAGGAAGATGGTGTATTCAGTGATTCATCAGAACAAATAAATTTTGATTCTGAAGATTCCTCATGCCTACCTGAAGACTTAAGTGTTTCCAAGCAGTTTAAAATTCAGATCAAAGAAGAGCCTGCAGATGATATAGAGGATGAGGTCACTGAAACGAGCAGGGAGCCTAAGGAAGTAGTCTCTAACAAAGATGCTGGTTTGTGGCCCTGTGAAAAGTGTGGAAAGATTTTCACTGTACGCAAACAGCTGGAGCGTCACCAAGAGCTCTTATGCTCTGTGAAGCCATTTATTTGTCATGTGTGTAACAAGGCCTTCCGAACCAATTTCCGGCTGTGGAGTCACTTCCAGTCTCATATGTCACAGGCTGCAGAGGAGTCCACAAATAAGGAGCCTGAGATATGTCCACCAGCTAATTCCCCATCACCACCACCCTTACCTCCACCCCCACCCCTCCCCAAAATCCAGCCTTTGGAGCCTGATAGTCCGACAGGCTTGTCTGAAAGCTCCACTACTACTGAAAAATTATTTGTACCGCAGGAGTCAGATACACTCTTCTATCATGCTCCACCACTCTCAGCTATCACATTCAAAAGACAATACATGTGTAAACTCTGTCACAGGACTTTCAAGACAGCTTTTAGTCTTTGGAGCCATGAACAGACACACAATTAGCTTTAACAGATACCTTAAAAAGCTGGTTCAGTGGAGGCTGTGTTCAGGATCTCAGATGTATGCCGTATAAACTAGAAATCTAAGAGGATCAAAACAATGACAACGATGATGAAAAATGTGGAATTTGTGATGCTGCTTGGATTTGAAGATTAAGGTAAACTAACTTGGTTATTAGGTAGAAAGCAGAGGAATTTATAATACTGTGGTCTGGGATTAATAGTAACAGAATAGTTTTTATTTCCTTTAACACTGAAATACGATCACATCTGGATTGTATGCATGGATCTTCATCCTGTGATGTTGGCGTGTGCGTGTGTATTATATAAAAAGTTATATATTAAATGAAAGAGCAACAACAATTTGGATTCTAACTGTGAGTTTATAGTAGTGAAATACTGTAACCAACTTCATTAGTTTTTTTTTTAAAAGAAACCAACACACAAGCTCCATATAAATAGTTGCCATGCACTTGCAGTTAGGGAGGAAGTGGATGGAGTGTCTTGCTGTATTGACTTAGGTCTTAGAAACCTTTAGCAATAACAAATAAACCTCAAGTTTGAGTAATCCTGATGTTATTGGATATGAATGTTTGGTATTTTAAGGCAACATAGAATTGTTTTGTTGTTATATGGAACTTGTGCAAATTAAAATAGACTCTAAAGTCAGCAATATTATTACTAAGATTTTATATAAAAAGTAGCAGCAAGCCTGCTTTCAGCCATTTAATTATAAGTTTCTAAGGAAAATTGGGGGAGGGGGTACTTTGCTTTATATAATGTCCCAAAGACTAATTTACTATAGATACTTCGGTAGCTAAAGTCGTTGTATTAACAGCCATCATAATGCAAATGGTACTGTTTATAATATGAACTAAGATTGAATGGATGTCAGACAAGTTTCATAATTTTGTTCCACTATTTGTACAACTGTTTGTATTTCTAACTACAAAGGAATGTATAACTATTAAATCAAAAAAAGAGAGCTCATTAAGGGACGGAAGATGAATTGTGTTCCTACACACAGTAATAAGCTTGGCCATGAGTACAAAGATATGTTTTAACAAAAACTAAAAATGTAAATATTTATATAGACACCTGTATAAATGAAGAAGTATGTATTTGAAATTTGTATTAAGCATACATATCCAGCTCAAAGCAGAGGAAAAAACATCACACTACAATCACTGCATTTTATGAATACAATGCATAGAGTATTTCTTTCTGTCGCTTTCTATCATATGTGATACTGTGTTGCAATTTTCTAATTTGTTGAAAATCGTGGTAATAATGGGCTGCAGATATTCTGTGTAGTTCCATTATTTTACCTCAAATCACAACTGGAGCAGTTAATGTAAGTAGGATCATAGATATTTACCAGAAGCTATAGTACGGGTCCAAAATTATTCTGTAAGTAAAAGAAATATTTACCCAGAAGTAGGTGGAAAACTAACACTGAAAAATTCTTCTGCTAGAATTTAAACTTAATGGAGTGGTGATGGATTAAAGTGAACATAAATGATGCAAACAGTATTTATGATCCTGACCAACTTTACCCCGTGCAGCTTGGGAGAGGGGGATTGCATTCCACACTACATAGTCAGAGCCCAGTCTGTGTTCACTGAAAGCAACAGGAGTTTGGTCACCAGTTTCAGGGGGAGCAGGAGCAAGGCTTTAATTCTGTATGTAACTGTGAATTTTTTTTCAGCATCCCAAACTCAAAAGTAAGAAGAATTGCAAGCTGACACCAAGATTTAGCAAAATTAAGCACAAGTGTAACTCCTAAGAATCTGAGGATGGGCATCCTTAGTTAGGCACGCATAGGAGTAGATTTTTCTCAGTGAAAGCCCAAGTGTGCCACCATTTTTTTCCAACAGATTTTTTTTTTTAATTATTTTTCCTGTAAGTTAAGTTTAAAAGAATTGGCTCAGGATGGACCCCTGACTTTTTATCATCTACCAAAAAAAATCGCAATGTTAGTTTCAAGCCTCTTCTGTTTAATTTTTTATTAAAATCTAAAATTGTTACTAAACACTTCTAATAGTAATGTGTTGTTCTTTTTTGTCCTCTTTCAGGCAAATTGTAGCTGAATATGATTGCGCTAATTTGTTAGAATATCAGTTAAACTCTTTCGGTGCCATTGCAATAAAACAAGGTACTAGTTTAATAGTGACATTTCTAGTTACTGACTTTTTTATTCCACCTAATAAGACTAAATTTCTTTCTTACCAGAAACAATTTCAAAATAAAATGGTTATTGCACTTAACCTGGTGTAACAAAATCAGAAAAACATAAAGCTTTGCTAAGTGTCCTTTAAATGTGTTTAAGAAACCTGTGCATATAAAATATGAACATGTTTTTGTAAAAATGTTCCTAAGTTTTCGCCAATGATTCCTCTACACAACAGTCTGAAAGTTTATATGTAGCCTTTTAAAAATCAGTGTGCTTTCTAAAGGAAGATGGCAACTAGTTCAGCTATGTCATAGTCATCTAACTTCCAACTGGGATTCTTCCATGTGATATGATGATAAATTCCACACACTTTAAATCAAAAGCTTGTGCAACATCTTTGAAGAAACCTTGACCTTTTTCCTAGTATACTATGTATTATAAAAAAAAAAAATCCATAAAATATTTTTGGTCTAAATAGCCTCCTTCTAAGCTTTTTTTAGTTGTTTTGTTTGGGGGTTTGGTTTTTTTGTTGTTGTTTTTTTTAAGTTTTGTTTTTAACTTTGAGCGTGTTTTGTGTTTGGTTTTTTTAATTTGGTTCCTATTGTTTAGTAAAGGAATTCAGGATCTCTGAAGTTTAAATATGAGATGTTTATATAGCAGTTCTGGTTTTCTATTAGCTTTTATACAGTATCTTAAAAAGCCCTTGATAGAAGTGTTTATTTTGGAGGATATGGAATAAATATGCTTCCACTTATATAACTTTAATATATGTTTAAAAGTTAAATTATGGGAAAAATGTTAGTTGCTTGTTTATAAATAAAGGTCTTTTCAAGAGTGTCTAGTTTGGCAACAGCCAAAATAAAAGGCAAATTTATTGATACAAAAGCCTGTCTTCATCATATATTGTTTAATTTTGTAGCTGTGTACTAAAGTGACACAAAGTTAGAGGTCTTGTTAAATATAAAAAGTGTTTTGCTTTTTTTCTTAAAATTTGTGACAGGAATGTGCAGATGTTTTAATATATAGATTAGAATCTTTAATTCTTTTTTTTTTCTATTTTTATAATCTGTCAGATAAATCTCAGAGAACTATCCTGCCTCATTGGAAGTACAGTGGAAACTTCTTTTGCATTTAAGAGGAGCAGGGTTGAGCCATGAAATGTATTTTGTTTGGGGACTTTTTTCTTTCAGGCACTGTGTTGGCAAAGCGTCTAAGCCTATGGTTAAGTTCCATTAAGATGAGTCTTAATTTTTTTTAAACATGTGCTTAAGTTCGTTGCTAAATTGGGACCATGATCAACCTTGAAAGTGAGCAATGGCAGAAAAATACATACAGATTTTTCTTTAAGTCCTAGAACCAAAAGTTAAAATGTATTTTTCTCTACATAAAAACTGCATATAAAAGTAGGGTATAGTTCTGCAGTTTTACAAAAACAAAGGACATGAACTAGTAATAATGCTGTCTCTACTCTTTTTTTTTTTTTTTTGGTAAGGGGGAGTGAAACACCCTGTGACAGTTAATAGAGCAGATAACCTGCTGAAGCAGTGGGTGACACTAGAGTTTGTCTTGCGTATTTCAGAATGGAGATGTAGCCTTATCCCCGAACCAAAACACAGCTGTAAGAGACTTGTTCCTGCATTTCCTATTTAAGCAGGCCTTGTAGTGACTTCCAGTAGGTTTTTTGTCTGATGTTGTTTGTTTGTTTTCCCCCAAGTAGGACATGCGGGTTTGGTCTGAAGCTACATGTGCTCTGTTTTTGTTCCAAGCTTCCAGTGATAAAACTAGAAGTTCCTCACATGGGATAAGGACAGACTATGCCTAACTTCTTGGCACTAACAGTGAGGGTGCAAGTATCTGGCATGAGCCTGTAATCTGGCATGTGCCTATACTGTTCAATAAAATTGTTTACATTTTCCTACCAGAAGATTTAGATAAAAATCAAAGCAAGCTTAGGGTTTTGGTTTGGTTTTGTTTTTTTTTAAATGTTGCTGTTAATGAATCAGTGTTAAAATCTTTTTTTGTTGTTGTTGAACACAGCCTGATAGTATTTTTTAATGTCATTGATTCTTGGTTATTTAAAATGACTTGTGAAAAACTGTACTATAACTGTTGTACATGAAGGGACACTATCAAGAGAAAAGTTGTGTACAGTAAATGTACTTATCTGTATTAAGAATACTTGATATTCATAAAATCAAAGAATTTAAAAACATGAACTGAGTCATAACGCTTGAGCTGCTTGGGCATGTTAAAGCCTATTAAGGGCATCCTCAATTGTTGCAAGGATGTCTGAAAAATGTATCTGAATTCTACGGGTTGAGCTTATTTTTCATGTTGCTTTTTCTCTCACTATTCCAGAATAAAGGACTCAATCCATTTTTCCTTCTCCAGTTTCTCAGTGATACACATTACCTTTTAAAAACACAAGCTTCCCACTACTGCAGCAGCATCTTTAATTAAATTATGTACCTAAAACCAGAACAAACTATATTTTGCAATGTAACATGCAAAATACATATAAAGTACGCATTTCAAGGATTATTCTTGACAGTGTCCCTTTTTAAAAAGCAGGAAAATGGGAACACTTTTAGTGCTTGGGTACAGGGGAATAGTTTCCTACAGTTTCTAGAAATAGGAATTATCCAATATATTTGCTATAGAATTTTCCGATTAGTTACACAAAATCACTTGTCATTTTAAAGGATTATAGAGATAAGACAAAAGAAGCTGGTTTTATAATCCTGTATACCTTATAGTCATTCTGTATCAGTTCAATACGCCAGGATGGGTTTTTACTTTTTTTAGGACTGAGACTTAATAGCTTAGGGTAACTTTTTCTTTAATGTAATGTAAATCCATTGCTGCTTTGTACAACTTTTTCTACTGTGTGTTTTCTTTACTTAGATCTTAACTAAGAAATGTTGGCGTCTAATAAACTTACACTTTGTTTCTTTTGAATTACTGTGTCTTATACTGGAATCTCTTGGCGAAGTGTGATGTTATTGTACATACCATTGTGTCTGTGAGATGGGAATTTTGTTTATAAAAGAACATCTTTTGATCTATTTGTTGGATGTAAATGATAGTTTTTACATTACTAAAATAATGGCTTTTTGTTTGTTTTAGTAAGTGCCCCACCTAACCTTTTACTGGAAAATACAAGAAAACCAATTGCTCTAGACAATCTCTTTAAAACTTGAACACAGCCCAAATTCTGCTTCCTATGCAATCAGTGATTAAAATGGGACTTTTTGGAAGAAAGGTTACATCAACTGAGTATATCTTTCATCTAAAACTGGATCGAACCAGACGTTTGAAAATACACAGTCAGGAATGTTGATGGTATTTTGCAGTGCTCTCATCGAAAGCAGTTTTGCTGTGTGTATTTCCCTCTTCAAAAACTCCTGTGTGGGAATGTAGTGTGTAGATTCCCATGATACAGAAAATGATCTCTCTGTCTTTTGGGAACAGTGTTTGCTTGGCTCCACTCTTCAAAGTGGATGAGACCTATTTTTGAAAACTCTTAGGCCAGTTTTCTCAACTTCTGGGACTCTACATTTGCTGTCCTTTGCCATTTTTAATTTGTGCAGTTTGGTTGAACTCATTGACCAATTCCACTCACATTTAATAGAGGAGACAAGGTCTCAAGAGTTAATCTCCAACAAGTTTTATAAAAATCACTTGACTAGGTAGCAAAGAATGGCCTTAGTGGGAAGGATAAGATTTGCAGCCATAGCACGTGCTGAACAGTTATCTGTGCTTTTTACCCCAGCGCTTGTCACTGTGTGCATGTGTACTGCCTTGTCAGCATAAGCGGGGCGATAGGTCAGGTGAAACATACAGCAGAGCTAAAGTACCAGGTCTGCCAAATGGTCAGAATCAAGGGTTGAAAGGGCACTCCAAGCTCAAGAGGATTTGGGCCTTTGATGCTCTTTAAATCTCTTTGAAAACAGGGACAAAGGGCTCCTGGCCTGCCCCTCCATGGAGTATCCCTGCACGTCAGAAGTTAAGTAAGTGAGCTGTGGAAAAGGCAAAGAGAGGGTGGAGAGCAGCTTTCTGACTTGTTCACAGAGTCATAAATCACCAAAGATTTGGCTCCCTCTTTCTTCTTGCAGTGTAAGGAACTCCTCCAGCCTTTTCTGCACCCAGTTAAGATCTACACACAGTTCTCTCTCTTACTGTTTCAGAGCAGTCTAACATGCGCTTAAATGCTTCACAGAAAATGTCTGCCCTAGAGAACATACAGCCTATATTTGACATAAAAGTCAAGAAGCAAACCAAAATGATAAAAAGTTACTGATAATGCTATGAGCATTGCACCTGTTTTCATGGTTATTTTTTGTTCTAATTCCAGCCATCCACTTCTAAGACAGTTGCCCTGCAAGCAAATCCAGTGACATTTACTTACTTTTCTGTTCATAGGATGTTTCCAGTTATCACTTCTTTTAATACACAGACACTAACAGGGTAATTTTTACTATTAGACCTACATGGATGATATTTCTGTTTCCAGTCCTGAAATACTCTGGCAATAAAAATTTTCAAGGTGTTGGCTGCAATCAAGCAACATACACAACTTTTTATTTCCCCTTCATTTTACATGTGTTGAAAGAATTCATCAAAAGCAAAGCCAGTTTCTGCTAACAAAGAATTTGTTTTAAATTGCCTCTGCAGTTTTGATACAACCCGTAACGATTTCTTAATGTCTTGTCAGTCCAGGATCTAGGATGGATACAGCTCTTCGATGCCATGGAGCCCTGGCTGTAGTCATTAGCTTTAGCTGTTATTTGAGGGCACAGGCTCTCATCCAGCAACATGCATCTCTCCAATGAAGTCCACTGGTGTTCAAAACGAGGCAGTGATGAGGCTGGGATTACTAGCATCCAGGGATGCTTCTGCTGGAAGGAAGAGACCATGCTGTAGTTTGCAGGTTCCATGGGCAGGTGTCTGAAAGAAAAAAGGGCAACAAGCCAGAAGAAGAGGTGGGAGAAAGTAGGATGACAACAGAAGAACATAAGATACATAAGAGAGCACACTGTGGCCCTGACAAAAACAAGAAAAAAAATTAAGGTGTCATTTGTGATGAATACAGCTCTTTGGTTCCCGCTTTTTCCTTTCTTCCCTAATGAACAGTTAGGCATTCCTGGGGTTTGACACCTTCTAACCACTTTTGGCTGATGGAAACTGCATTCATTACTCTATGCTGTAAAGTCTATGAAAGAGCTTAAGGGAAGAAAAACTTCCCAAAAGATTGTTTAATAATATTTCCCCTACATCTTACATTGGGGGAAGTTTGGGTCCTGTTGGAACAGGCTTTGAAAACTGCATGTCCTGAGGACTTCACCAGGTGTGGCAACTATACCTGTGGAGATACATTCGCGGTTTTTCCACCGTGCCACCTGCACCTGTGGTTCCTAAAAACAGAGGGATTTAAAACCAGGAGGAAAATCTATAATATGGTAAATACAGCTCTGTTGACTGCCATCCTACTTACTCCTTCCACAGCTGGCTAGTCCTTGGCTTCATGCACAACTCTTGCTCTGCGGGGCACACTGTGTGGAGTCCAGTTGATGTCAGAGCTGACACAGCTGTTCCCACCCATAGAGAGAAAGGTAAAGACTTCCCCTCTGCACGGCAGCCCAGGGCTGTGATTAACAGAGCAGCTGCTGTTTGCTGCTGCCTCTTCTTCACTCATCGATCAACTGAGCAGCCAAATGCCACAAGAAGGAAACTTAGCTTTGTTAGCTTGCAGTCAGATTAGTTGTTTCAGGAGAAATTTGACTGAGGCACGTAAAGGCATGTACATGCATTTTTCAAAAGCGTGAGAGAAAAAAAACCTGTAAAAATACCAAACTGTCACTCTGAATAAGTCTTGAGGAGAATCACAGATATTAAAAATGAGATTTGAAATTGGGTAGTTTTTTAGCAAGTATTAGTACAAGGCTCAAGAGGAGGAGAACCACACAGAACCTTCGTTTTATGGAGATGATCCTATAATCTATTATGTACCTCTAACACTGTGTACAGGCACTAGGAGGAGCCAAAAACAAAAGACTGCACCATCGCATCCACCTGAAGAACCACACTCAAAAGCATCACACTGAAGGTGAACCCCTCTCTCTCTCTCTATATGTATGTATGTATGTATGTATGTATATAAAAATGCATGTGAGTGTGTTTAAATACGGCTCAATTACACAGCAATTGCTGAATTTGGAGAAACTTCCCTGTTAGGTCAAAGGCATTTTACAATACACTTTTGTCTAAAAGCTGTCGTCCTTGGTATTTCCTTCACTAAGCAGCGTAGTTTCTGCCTAACTGACAGCTAGGAGTGGAGAGATGAGGTGCATCTCCAAACTCTCGAATCCTTGGCTCCCTGTTGGGACTGCCAAGGAGGAGGCCAGCCTGTCCCAATGCTTTCTGCAGCGCAGACAGTTGTCTAAGAAAATGCAAGAGCATTAGTTGTAGCTTAACACCTATTGTAACATATAGTCAACACACTTGAACATAATGTGAACTTGTGACTGAGGAGTTAAAAGCTTTTTACCCTTTGCCAGTCCATAACACATTGCATTCTCCTTCAAGTAACTGGCAGGATTTGCATAACGTGAGTGAGCCTGTACCCATGTGCTCCAGACTCGAGGTGTTTTAGCCTTAGCACAGTACCCATGGGGGTGTGCTCTGGGATGACACGCCACACAAAACTGGTACATGCCCTTGGATTTTCTCAGCTGTCTAGCTGAGTTGGAGCATTTTCACTGTTCCTCTAGAGGGAGGTGTAGGTTCTGAGATTTTTCAGAAGCCTTTATTTTATTTCACAGTCTTGCTATTGATTTCCTACAACATTGCTTGAAATGCCTTTGCTCTTAGTCTAAAACTTGAAGATCTCTTTTACTACTTACCAAGTCATATCTTCTTTCTGATGCCCAACATTCCCAAAGCCAGTTGGTCTTAGTGTCCTCAAGCACGTGTCTGAGGGGCATAGGGGTGTTTGTACTGCATGGGAGAAGCACACATCCCTGGGAAGTCAGCATCTCCTGGGCTGGAGCCCAAGATGCAGAAGGAGAGGCAGGAATGTCTCCAGTACTTCCTTGTCAGGAGATTCTTCAGCTCTATCTTGTACATGGGACGCCTTAACTATTTGGGCACAATGTTAACTCTGAGCCTACATTAACCCATAGGCAAGAAACTTCATATAGCTGTAACCACCCATCATGTCTAGAGAGCCGTCCTTGGGGAAGGCAGCTCACAATACTGGTTACGAGTACAGCAATCCCTCCATCCCAGCACCATCACCTCTGGTGATGCTTGCGCTCTCTGGTGGAAAGAATGTAACTGGCTCCAGCAGGCGAAAATACAGAAAAAAATAAAAGCTTGCCTGTCATGTTTTAGTTTCTAAAAACTCTTGGTATTTTACTGAAGTCTAGTAAATATGTAAGAGTCATCATCATAGAGAAAATAATACTCTAGAAAATATTTTTCTTTCTTCCATTGCAGTGCCAGATACAAGTAGTAAAAGAAACGATCAGCCATTCCAGACAAAATGTCTGTTGTTAGCATTTTGGAGAGTCATAACCACTTAGGAACAGATTATTTACAGGATATTGGAAAGAGCGAAAAGTGTGATCCTACAGAGAAAAGCAGAATAGTTATAATATGGCAAAATTATAAGAGACTTCTAAAATTGATGGGTGGAATATTGATGTACTGTGATGAATACAAACACCATGGTGCCATTATATGCCTGCTTTCTCATGTTGTGGTTTTTTTCCTTGATAGGCTGTATTTCTGGTGCATGAATGGCATCAAAAGAAAGTACAAGTATCCAAGGTGTACCAACTTGCGTCCATGGTTGCTGTAATAGAATTGAAACATGGCGTTGCAGTTTTGCTTTATATCTCAACACATAATTCGAAATTATGATTGGTCAAAATAAAACATTGTGACCCATTTGTCTTGAAACTTAGCCAATTTGTCAACAATTATATTTATGAGGCATGGTTTGTTTTTTCAAGATTTTTTTTTTAGGACCCGGCCTGTATATTAATAACATATATAATAACAAACCTATAAGAGCAATTTTCTGATCTAATGAAAAACTCAGCTCCTGGCAGTATGCCCTCTTAAGCACTTACAAGATGTAGGCATTTGGGCATCGAAGAACTAAATGACCTAAATGAATTTGAAGTTTTTCTACTACGAGGTCCTGGCAGACATACGACTTTTTCTTCAATAGAGACTGGTGTTTGGATGGATCAGATATCTCCTGTTTTTGCAAAAGAACCAAAAATAAGAGCAATTAGTCAAAGTGAAGTTCTAATGATGTCATCACCTCTGAGCCTTTTTTGTATCGAGCAAGACTCCTTCACTAAGAAGAGGATGCTGTCTGGAAGACACGAGTTGGGGGGGAGTTACTCCAGATCAAAAGCCAGCCAAGCGCTAGCCCCCTTGCCCCCACCCTGTCTCCTAGTTATAAGAGCTTGCTTAGTGGCACCTCCTCTCCTTGGTGCCAGATGATGCTGACCGTCTTCCAACGAGGCTTCTCTGGGCATCCCACCTGGCCCTGGTTCCAGCTCTTTGCACACCCATCACTCTCTTTCTCAGACAGCTGTCACAAAGCAGGGGACAACGTTTCTGGTATGTCGAGTCACATGAGACAAGATGGGTCACACGGGCTGAATCTCACCTAGAAAGGGGCTACAGAAAACAGGCTGGAGAGTACACATTAGGGCAGGACCAAATGGACGAGCTCATCTTCTGGCTTTAGCATTGTGCCTCTCCTTGCCCCACAACTCCTGAGCAAACTTGCCACAGTCAGCAGACAGAAGGACATGCCTGTTACCTGCCTCTGGCACAGCCGGTAAAAGAGTGGGAGAGAGGCTGAAATGCTACATGTGAAAGGGGAAATGGTCCCATCTTCCATGAGAAGTAACATGCTGAGCTGTCACATATCGTGTGTGAAGATTAATGGGTCTATTTCTGCTGGCAGAGCTGTCAATGAAGAGTGTGCGGTGGTATCACCTCAGGCTGACTGTTACGCTAGCTAAATCTCATAATGAAGACATGGTTATAGCCACCTCACAGGTAAAGGTGGCATCACACAGAGATGCTGGAAAAAGCTCTGCTGGCCAAAGTGCAGTTTTGCCAAACCAAGCATCTCTTAACACTATTATACTGTCCTGACAAAGCACTGGTTTCAGAATTCATGTTAGACTGCATGTATGGCCTCTTATGAACTTTCTCTTTCTTTCATGTCTGTAAAAAATACTCTGGAGCTCAGAGGCAGAGAATTAGTGGGAGAGGTTTGGATTGATTTTATCTCTGTGCATTGTAATTATATAAGTGATCATTTAATTGCAGTGATTGAACCTACTGTGCTTTTTTTGTCATTGTTCTGCTCACAGCTTTAAAAATGAAATTGATTAAATAACTGTGATCTCATCCTGCTCCCTTTGCTTATGTCTATAACATGAGACTCAGGGTAGTCTCAGATCTTGCACTTTCTGGGTGCTAGGTCTGAGTGCACACCCTGCTGTGTCCCACCCTGGCATACACATTTGCCTGTGCCAAGTCCAAGCCACCGTTCCACCCACCTGCAACAAATGTGGAAAGCTCAAACAGTCAAGCTCCTAAAATTCTGCCCACATTCTGTCTGCAGGATAAAAAGAGCATCTCTGAACAGGTGTATGATGAACCTGGCAGCACTGGTTAATGGGCGAGATCTTTCTTTGTTGTTCATGTGCCTACGGTAGCACTACCAGCAAAACATTCTAGCATAGACTAGGTCAGAGTAAGCTACAGGTACAGGTCTACAGTTTTCTTTTTGCCTTTCCAGCACAGAGTAAAACGGTTAACAAAATTCATACTTCAAAGGACCAAAACGGGACATGTGAGGTAACCATGATGAACGATGCATTTATAACTCTTGTTCCAGAACCCTTGTAAAATCAACCGTGTATCAATCTTACTCACTTTACATTTTTTAAACTTGCCTTGCAACCACAATTGACAGAGATATATACTTGCTAATTAAAAGAAAAGCTGGGATTTGGGACATAGAGAAGTTCCTCACTAGAAATACAGCACATAGCAGAACCTAGGAGCAAGTTAGAAGCACAGTTCCCAGCTTCAGAGTACATGGAATTATGAACAACTAATTACTTGACTAATCGCATCCCCAGAGCTACGCTTTGATGGGTAAGATCCTGAATGTTCAGAGATGGCTATTCCAAGTTCACAGGTGCACGAAAAAGGAAAAGAATTAAATATTAGCTGTGACATATTTTTGCTATACTTCAAAAGTAAAAATGTAAAATATTTCTAGTAACAAGATAGCTGATAAAGTTCTGCAAAGGAAAACTGTTCTTAATATCTCAATGTATTCTTTTATTCTTGTCATTTCATGTTCACTAATTGACTCACAAAATTCCTGCCAGTTAAAGAAAACTGTCTATGTGGCATATGTGGGGAACTGAAACATGGGACAAGCTAAGGGCAGGTTTGTCTGCCACAAGGCAGTGCCGTATTAGAAATCCCTGAGCTATCTGCAGACAAGCTGGTCCAGCAAAGATACTGGTTTGGATCTTAAAAGTAGCCCGGCTAATCAATTTGTTCTCTCAGCAGGGTCAATTAACCTATGTACGGAGCTGTGCTAACATAGCAATATGGCTCTGGTTGTGGATCTCTGGAGATCTCAGCAGCTTGCTGCTTGGTATCATGCAGGTGTACTCTAAATCACCTGCCTGGAGTCAGACAGGCAGAAGGCAGCTGGTCAGTGAATGGAGTGCAGGATTTCCCTGTGTCCTCGGCAAATACTTTGACCTCTGAGTAGCCCGTTCTTCTTATGTCTGTGAAGTAAACTACCTACAGCAGATAAAACCATGTTCTGGCCCTGACAAGTTTGCAGCTTATAGGTGTGATGTATAGGACAATGTATTTACAACACGAAATGATCAAATTGCTTCTCAGGCAGCAACCTGTTCCTCCTCCCAGAGGCCTAGCCCCCATATTCTCAAATACTGTATTAAATGTTGATGTAACAGCCCTTCAGGAATCCCAGGCCCCAGAGACCAAGGTGAAAGTCTGTAGCAAAGAAGATGTACCCATGGTGGAGGAGGATCAGGTCAGGGAATACTTAAGCACACTGGACATATGTAAGTCCATGGGCCCTGAAGGGAAGCACCCACAAGTGCTGAGGGAGCTAGCAGATGTCAGTGGAAAGCCACTCTTGATCATCTTTGAATGATCGTGGTGACTGGGAGAAGTGCCCAAGGACTGGAGGAAAGCAAACGCCACTCCTAACTTCAAGAAAGGCAGGATGGAGGACGCCGGGACCTACAGACCAGTCAGCCTCCCCTTGATCCCTGAGAAGGTGATGGAGTGGTTAATCCTGGACACCATTTCCAGATACATGAAGAACAAGAAAGTCATCAGGAGCAGTCAGCATGGCTTCACCAAGGGGAAGTCATGCCTGAACAACTTGATAAACTTCTATGATCAAACTACTGGCTTGGTAGACGAGGGGACAGCAGTGGACATTGTCTACCTAGACTTTCGACGCTGTATCCCATAAGATCCTCATTGAGAAGCTGATGAAGTATGGGCTGGATGAGCAGACAGTGAGGTGGATTGAAAACTAGTTGAACAGCCGGACCTGGAGGGTGGTAATCAATGGCACAAAGGAGGCCTCTTGGAGGCCTGTAACTTGTGGTGTACCCCAGGGGCCAATACTGTGTTCAGTCTTGTTCAACAGCTTCATTAATGATCTGGACGATGGGGCAGGCTGTACCCTTGGCAAGTTTGCAGATGACCCAAAACTGGGAGGAGCGGCTGGTACACCAGAGAGCCCTGCTGCCATCCAGAGGGACCTTGACAGGCTGGAGAAATGGGCTGACGGGAACCTTGCGAAGTTCAGGAGGCGGAAGTGCAAGGTCCTGCACCCGGGGAGGAACAACCCCAGGCACCAGTACATGCTGGGGACCAACCAGCTGGAAAGCAGCTTTGCGGAAAGGACCTGGGGGTCCTGGTGAACAGCACACTGAACATGAGCCAACAACATGCCCTTACAGCAAAGGCAGCTAATGGCATCCTGGACTGCATTAGCAGGAGTGTTGCCAGCAGGCTGAGGGAGGTGATCCTTCCCCTCTACGCAGCGATGGTAAGGCCACACCTGCAGTGCTGTCTCTCCACTGGGTAGAGTCCAGTGAAAGGCCACTAAGATGATTAAGGGGCTGGAGCATCTCTCATATGAGGAAAGGCTGAGAGAACTGGTGGGGGGGGGGGAGGCTAGAGAAGGGGGGATCTTACCAGTGTATGTAAATATCTGAGGGGAGGGTGCGAAGAAGATGGAGCCAGGCTCTTTGGAGTGGTGCCCAAGTGACAGAACAAGAGGCAATGGACACAGACTGAAACACTGGGGGTTCCCTCTGAACATGATGAAAAACACTTTTTCACTGTGAGGGTGACCAAGCACTGGAACAGGTTGCCCAGAGAAGTTGTGGAGACCTTGGAGATATTCAAAAGCCTTTAAGGCTACAGTGGCAACACCCTAAACCTGAGTGGAGTAAGAACTTACAATGACATTTCACTACCAACCTCAATGACTTAATCACTGGTGGTTTTAGCGCGTGGATTGGGCAAAAAACACAAGTGAGGTTCATCAGCTGGGAGCTGCCATGGGTAAAGAAAGTCACTAGGAAAGAAACAGAGCAGGCAAAGAAAAGCAGAAGAAAAATGAGGACACAAATAGCGATGAGCTGATAAGGTAGCACTCTGAAAACCAAACAAGAACTTACTAAAAATGAATGTGACAGAAATAAAGAATTATGAAACTTTTATTTACTATCCAAAGACAATTTCCTCCCCTTTATTGCAAACCTCCTACTGATAACAACAGTCATTCGGCATGGTTTGCAGAAAGTACTTAGTTCTGAATTTACACTCCAGGACGCAGATCACAATGAAACACAGAATTGGTTTCTTCCTCCTTCTGGTGAGTTTGACATCCTCGGCAGAAGAGATGCTGAAGCACCAGCAAGAAAAGGGAAGCTTGTGTTCGCCCTTTGATAGGAAGCAGAGGGAAAAATAAAATGTCTCGTCATCTCCTTAGGTGTTCCTGCAGTGCTGAGAAGGGGTGAGCAAGAAGGCCGATCACAGACCCGCAAGTGTTACCCCGTTACATGAAGGGGTGCCTTCGTGAAACAGTCACTTGCTACTGAGGCACAGGGTGGCAATGCTATCCACTGGGCTTTGTAATTCTGACGTAAACTAGCTGAGTATGCCTCACCCTCTTGAACACAAAGATTATATGATCTTTCTTTCTTGGGGAGAAAAAGCCCCGGCTCCCACTGCCCACAAGCAGGCACGAACACGTTTATCTATTGTGTGCGAAGACATGAGGGGCTGTTCACATGACTTTTCATTTGCGGTTGTTGCTTGGTGTGCAAACGACATCGCTGAATAACACCGATGTAAGGGGAAACCCTTTGTTGTACGAAAACCAACAAACCCGACTAGTTTGACACCCGTGTCCTTCCCGGGCCGCTGAACGCCTCTCCTGTCCCGCTGTCTCTACTCAGCTCCCCCTTTTTGCCCACCCTCGGCAGCCCCTTCTCGCCCCACGCTGCCCACGGCACCGCCCGACACGGCAGACGGCTTCTCCGAGAAGCGCCGGCTCAGGGCACACGCCAACCCGCCCGGCCGC
>NW_010973138.1:2005697-2048877 GCF_000737465.1 Haliaeetus leucocephalus
GGCGGGGGGGGGGAGGGCCGTGCCCCCCGCGGCGCCTGGCAGGGGCTTGGGCTGCCGAGAACATAGTTGGGGTGCGGGGAGGAGGAAACAATGGAAACTTCCTGGCCTGGGCGCCGGCACGGGGCCGGTCTTTCGGCAAATAACTCCCGGAGCTGGGCTTCCTTCGCTCGTGTTGTCTCAGGCCACGCTGAACCCGTGTGCGTGTCGGTGTAACGCTGAGGGCTGGCGTCCTCCGAACAGCCGCGGGACGGTGGGCTTCTCCGGTTTTGGTCAGTTGGATTTTAACCCAGGTCAGATAAGACACGCAAAACGCGGCACCCCTTCCCTTCCCGTCCTACCCTTCTTGCAAAGGGCACAGCGTGGCATCCTGCTCGTTGGTTTGTGGTGGTATGCCCGGGTCTAAGAGGCAAGGAGGTTAGGCGAGGCCGCGGCAACCTAATTGACGAGTCCTGAGGACTGAACCCTTGCCGTGTCAGTGGGAAACGCTGAGGCTAAGCTATCTAGGAAGCGGCACGTACCCAGGTCTCTTTGTGCGCAGCCCTCTCCCTAGGTCTAGGAGGTTCCTTTGCCTGCGGCCCCAGCATGCTTTCTTCTTACATGTCAGAGGGCAGGCTGGGGGATAAGGAAGAGCGGGGCAACGGGTGTGTGTGAAAGATAAGGAAAGCACTTTAACACTTTCCAGACATCACTGTAAGTTAGGGCAGCAGAAAGAAAATACTTCACCTGCCCTTTCAAATTGCACGGTGCAGTTGAGAAAAGCACGGATTGTGCTAAGAAACAAAGGTTTGCCTTGTGTTTGTGGAAGAGGAGAGCCCAGACAGCTTGGGCACAGGTGCCAGGAACTGAAAGTTAACTAGAAACGAGCATCAGCTTCCCATCCCGGACCAGAGACCAAAGCCACTTTGACAGGGGCACATGCATCCTCCCTGCCCGGGCAAGCCGCTGGACCATCTCTTGCCATGAGTTCACTGCCTGGCACTGCAGCGTGCCGTTGCTCCTGCTGTCAGGCTCCCAAAACAATGCCCGCAGCACACAGCTAACGACATTCCTGCATGCAAAACAACCTCGGGTGACGAGGGAAGCAGTGCTAACCGCTCGGTGTGGGTAGCAGGTGGAGAATGCGAGTGCCGATGCCTCTGAAAGTATGACCTCACTGCCAAAACAGGTATACGCTGTCTTTTCCTTGCTGTCTATGTGAAGACTGAGTAGCTGTCATCGCTGCCTGCCATCACACATGAGGAAGGATTGGGTAGGGGAAGGCTTCTTTCCTCACCTCTGCAAGTTGATACTTGGGTTTTCTTAGTTTTGGCATAGCCTAGTGCAGCCATATTACTAGGCCAAACCAAAAGTGCGTTTTAAAACTACAGCACTGACTAATCCTTACTTGAGAAGAGCAGTTTCACTGAACTCTGTCACTGCTTATGGGCTTCGCTCTGCACTGTGCTGTGTACCTTGATGCTCTGCTGCAGAGAAAGATGAGTTATGATTAGGCCTGTAGTTATGTCCTAAGTATAGGGTTTTGGGCTCTACCCTGTATCATGTAGTAAGGTGTCGTGCAATTAATACATAAAAGTTTTGACATACACGTGCAATTCTGTCTCTGGTTCTTCCAGGAACTTCACTGGCAGTGCATTTTTATCACTCGTTTCCAAGCGATGGGTTCATCACCTAATGATGCTTCTTTTTTTCTTCTTTCTTAGGATTCACAGTTGCTTACATTTGAGGAAGATGACCCACCAGAACCACTTGAGCTAGCAGTTAAACAAGTTGTTAGTGTTGTAAAGTCAGCTCAAGAGAAGGTAAATTTCAGTTTTGTTTCAGTGTACTTTTGGGCAGGAAATGTAAACTTTTCTTACTGGTATCAGCGGGAGTTTTATTTGTCAATACTTCTGTACCCTTGACCTAAGTTTGTCAAGGCTGGTAGGAGGCTGCCTCCCTAATGAACCTGTCTTTGCATTGATTCACTTCTTTTGCAAGTCATGAGCAGAATGTGCTCCAGGGCTTCTACCAAATGAACAATAACCAGGGTTATGCCAAGTTTATAGGTACGCCTTCAATGAACTCGTACAGTAGCCCTCTTCCTCCCATCCCCACATTCGGTACGATGGTTCCCCATCCTATTGCTGAAGTGTGGGGTGGGGACTTCTTCATGAAGAAGGAAAGGGACACTTCTCCTCTGGGACAGGAAAACATCTTTGTCTGCCTCTTGCTGTTTGTGTGGCTGATTACAGGTTTGCTTCATAAGTCGGAGCTGGGTAAGGATCAGTGGAACAGGTACAAAGTCCTGAGGGTGAAGTCCTGACTCTACAGAATCCTGTATTCAGTGAGGAGCAAATTGTCTATTTCTTCCTCTCCTGCCCCTACCCCACATACTGGGAAGTAGTTTAGTGCATGTAAAATTAAACTAAGGCAGAATGTGGCTCTTAGAACAGGGTAAAAATGCATTAAAAGGAAAAAAAAATGTATATGTGCTTATTAGCAATGATAGCTTCTGCATTTTCATCCTAGTGACTGTAACTACTAGTCACATCTGAACTGGTCCTCAGCTTTAGGCACCTGCATCAAATTAGCCTAATGCTTTTCTTCTAGTTTTGCTTTGTTATTTTGGTTTGCTTGTCTGATTTAGATGTTAAGCAGCTCTACTATGATTCCTTTGAAAATTATGCATGCTTATCTGCCTGATACACTTGTAGGCACACCCTGATTGGTGGCAGCTGGGGATTGCCAACACGTAAAGTTGTTTGTGCAAGTGTTCTCTCTCTTCCCCCCCCCTTTTTTCTTTTTTTTGTTTTGTTTGTTTGTTTCCCCCCTACCAGTGGTCCCTGCCCCAGCAGTGGGGCTGGAGAGACTGGAGTTGCTAGGGCTGTAGAATTGGCATTAGTGTTACTCTGTGCCACTGGAAGACACCACAATGGGAAATTGTAAGGAGAGGGGACTGCTCGGTCTAAAAGTGGTGTGCTGTATAATGTGTGAAGCCAGCAACCGAGGGACATCTGCTACAAATAAAAGCTAGCAACTAACAGCACAAAAAACAGGTGTCTTGCAGTGCAGTGTCTAAAATGTTGCTGGAAGGTGGGCAGGGCTGCAAATATGTTGGCAATGGGAGGTGGCCAGGAGGTTTGGGTCTGCTGGTTGCCCTTGGCTAGTGTCAAAGTTCAGCAGGGGTGTGTGGGGCCAGCTGTGTGCTCAGAGTACTGTGCCTATGGCTGGACCACGATGAGAGCAGCATCTCAAGGCTAAAACCTGCTTTCATCTCGCCTGTGTACCAGAACCAAGGCACAATGCTGGAGTCCTGGATTTCCCTGAAGTCATGTTGTACCACTGGGAATATCTCTGCTGCAGTCCTCAGTTAACTTCTGTCTTGCTTAACTGTAGATTCTGACTGCCGTAGCAGCGAGGTGAGTTAGTGCCTGCGGTGCCCTGTGGGCACCTGAACCTGCTGTGGTTAAGCTTGGGCAGCAGAAAGCAGCAAGGGCTGGCTTTGTGGCAGCCTAAGCCCAGGGAACTGCTCACTGCTGTAGGGCTGTTCTCTTGCTCTCCTCTACCTGTGGCTTTGCAGTCCAGCACCCGCTCTTGCGCAGTTTCTGGTCCTTGTCTGATCTTGGGTTGAGCCATTTCAGTATGTTAATCGAGCTGTTATACTGCAGCCAGCAACCTAATGTGGTTTTGCAGCAGCTTAAACCAATATAAGCACATTTAAAAATGTATTGGATTAAAAAAGGTTTCCTTACGTAAACTGGGGTGTTCCGAACTGCCCCAAAACGCATTTCCGTAGTCTTGTGCACAGCTGCTGGAAAAATGTCTCTGAATTATCCTTACTCCTTCAGTTAAGGTACAACCTGTATATTTATTTGGATTTCAGTGTGTAATAACCTTAGAGTGGCACTCTGGTAGTTACTTTCCCTCCTTCCTTAAATACATACCTTTCTGTAAACACCTTGGGAGTTTTCTCATATGGTGATTATCTCTCTTACATATTCCACTGCTAATACCAAGAGTCCAAAGGGAGGGGTTTTGTGGTGTTTTCTTTTCCCCCCTTGCTCTTCAAACTCTTAATCTTTGCATATGAAATTGAAATATCTCTCTGCAGCTTATCCAAACTCAAACTTAGGATACCTGTTTGTAACTCACTGCTGGTGTGACTGGCTCTGAATGTAGTTTGTGACCAAGTGCTGCGTGTTTATCAGTGTTGTAGCATCCCGCAGAGCTCTGCACTTGCCTGAGGCATCAGCTGGCACAAGACTGTTTTCCTGCAGCTGGTTCAACATGCTGCTTTACTTGTGGTCTGTATGACAAGAGCGTATAGGTGCCTTGGTTCAGCAGTCAGGGCTTGATTTATTGCATGTTGTTTCACATATGGATTTGACCTTGCATCAGAGAGGTTGCGGTCATCAAAGTGGACGATTGAGGATGAGAGATCAAAATAGCAGTAAACATGGGATGTGTAATACTTTAACGCAGCTGTATGCTGATAGAGCCCTGTGGTATGTCTTTTGTGTTTGATGGTTCTCTGTCCTCTTGAATGCTGGGCCATGGAGCACAGCCAGGTGATGAGTCTGCCTGATGCTGGGAGCGAGCCTCCTGCCTGGGAAGTCTTGCTCAAAACAATATGGGATTGCCAGCCAAACTGTAATTATTATATTAGTGCTGACAGCCCTGTTTATGACCAGGACATACACTGACACGTGCAGTCCTTAGATATATATGTACTGTCCTTGCCTTGAAGAAGCTGAAAGTTGTAAAACTGGTGTATGCTCCAGGAGTGCAGTGCTGCAGATATGGTTGGGGAAGCTGCTGGTTGTCAGCTTGGCCAAAGCCATTGTGATAGGGACAGAGCTGCTCTGTGGCTGAAGGTTACACCACACTGCTTCTTGACAAAGCGTCTATTTATGCATCGCCTTCACTCCAATTTTGGGCCAGAGCCTAAATATATAGAATGAGGTGGCCTGTTTTCATTGTGTGGTGTTGGTTGTTTTGTTTTAATAAAGTAAACATTAGGGATATTCTTAGCTAATTCTGCCAACCTTTCCATTACTGCAGTCTATTTCCAGAGGCTTTGAACTTCACAACAACAACAACAAAAAAGGCAAGAAAAAAGATGATTCCCTTGTTGGAGGCTTGGCACAGAGGGTTTGGATGGAGCAGGCTACACCAGAAGTCTCTCTTCTTTCCCTGCTTCATGCTTAAATAGATAGGGGTAAAATGCCCTCAGAGTGCCATTCCTTTAATGAGTGATAATAAATTGCTATACAAGGAATGACTGTCTTGGATCACAACAGGCAACAGCAAATGTGAAAGCTTCGTGTTAATTTTTCTGTGATGAATCTTGCTGAGGGAGAAGGTGGAGAGAAGGGAGGGCTATTTTGCAGGCTTGTGAGAGGTCCTGTTTTCTGATGAACTGTGCAGCATGCCCAAAGAAGCCTTATTCACCCACACAGCTGTCGTAGTTTCATCTTGATATCACTGTTTTGCAGCCACCCTGCTGCGAGCTGGCAGCCTGTGTTCGTGCAGCACTGGGGCATCGGGGCTTCTAGTTCCACTTGCTCTGAAGCAGGTAGAGACATTGTGCAGCAAAGGCTGCTTTCTGCTCTGGGAAAGACTGGTTTCTTGTTGTCACCATTACGGTACTAACTGGGATGACTCCTAGTTACCTACATGTGTTTATTTCTGATTATTTTTGGTGGGGTGAACTGCCCTGACCATCATGTGCAGTTCCTGTTGTCTTTTAACTCCTTGTTTTGCTTGAAAAGCTGTCCTGGAGCTTTGCTGCTTTAATGACTGGGGTTTTTTTACAAGCCTAAGTGGAATCATGGCCCATGCAGCTTTTTTCTTTTTTTCTTGTTTTTTAGTTTCTGTACTAGTATAATCCTTTATCCTTAATGTATTTACTTTTCTTCCATGGTGCTTGCTGTCAGTAAACATATCATGAAGGATATCATGAGTGCAGGGCTCAGGGATGCCTTAGGACCCTAATGGCACAATGTGCCTGTGTCTCTGCAACTGAATCTCTCTCCAAGCTACTATAGCACAGACTGGAAAACCTCTCCTGTGTTTTATTGTCTTCTCGTGGTCTCCATGTCTTCAGCTATGCTGTGTCGTTAATGGTTTGTAAAGACTTGTGTGTTGGTGAAGCCAAGCTATTTCTGGTCTTTATTTATTTTCCCCCTTCTTAAATATAAGTACTGCTTCCTGTGCTCGCATCATTTGATATTCACTTAACTTGATAGGCAGGTTGAAAATTCTTCCTGTCCTGTCTCCTTGCACTTCCTGCTTGTTTGTTTTATCCCCCCATCCCCTTTTTTCCACTTTTTTTGAATTTGTATGTCTGTTGGTCTCAAAGGAGTGGATAAAATCACATGTTTTATCAGTTTCTGCTTTGTTTCTGTTGCTGACATGGTAACTCTCTCTCTCCTGCACTCATTCCACCACTCACCCTGCCTTCACCCTGGTGTTTACCATTGTTTTGGAAAACTGGTCTGGGGTTGTCTCATTATATTTGCAGGCAAATTCTCTTTGATACCGGCTTCTAAAGATCCGCCCCCAGCTGTGCCTGTGTTAAACATTGCATTTGTCTTCCCTCCTTCAGTTTGTCTGTGTCACTTGGTAAACTGCTGGGTTAATGAGGGAATGGTGAAGAAGTTAGAGAAACCCCCTCGAGACGTTAATGCATAGGCTCTGGTAACCAAGGGAGATCATGTAATTCTCCTTCTGAACAGCTGAGTGTTATGACTATCAAAAGGCAGAAGTTTCTGACTGGAAAATTTTCTTATGGTGAGGTTTTAAGCTGAGCGCACAAACTGTCTGTGTGGCCATTGGCAAGATAAGTTTTCCATGCCAAAAAAAAGAGCCTTCTCCTTCTCAGAGTAGTACTCCAAATACAGGAAATCGTGGGGGTCCTAAACCTAATAGCGTACTGATCCCTACAGCTGAGATCAACGCAGCTTTAGCTGTGTGGCTGCCTGATGGTGCATACTCATTTTCTTGTGAAAATGTTAAAGATTTGTATTACTTACATACGACTGAGTAACCTCAGGTAACCTGCTTTTTCTGGAAATAAATACCAAGTGCAGTAAAACTGATTTCCTTCTGGAGAAAAAGCAATCAAGGCCTGTAATGCTGAGGGTTTTCCACAGGCACGTGATGCGGTTGGGGCCTGCGCGAGGTGAAGAGCTTCTCCAGCAGGGCTGTCGGAATTTCCCCCTGAAGTCATGGCCCTTCACCCTCCCTTGGCCACGGGAGGGAACCTCCTGCCACCCGTGGAGAGGGGAGGGAAGGGTAACGAAAAGGCCACGCGTCAGCGGCTCACCCCTGTCGTGGCCTAGCGTGTTCGGGGATGGCGGCAGTTGAGGAGGGAGACTAGTGGGTGTTGAGGAGACAGCAGGAATAACCCTGATCAAGTGCCAGGAGTCAGCGGAGAGGGGTGGCAGAGGGCTGAGGAGGAGCGGGGACACAGCCTTGCCGGTGAAGGCACCTGAGGAAGGGCTGGAAACCAAAATGCCCAAAGATGATGATGCCCAAAGTGCATGGAGAGACCTTGGCTGGTGACGGGGTGCTTGTGCTGGAGGAGGCTAGAGCTACGGAGGTGCTGGAGGGAGGAGATACCTTGGTCCTGCTGGTAGAAGAGACCTGGTTTCTTTGTGCTGCTACGTCACCTCACCCTATTTCTGCTAATTTAGGAGGTCTTGCTTGTCCAGATGGAAGATAACGAGAGGGCTGGGGTGTGACCCCTCTGGGAGTCCAGAATTAGCTGGCTACAGCTGCTGTGTGGTGGTGCAAGGGCTTAATTTTTAAAGAGCAGTTTGTTACAAAAATGACAGGTTTTCTAGACTCTAAATCACAAGGTGTTGATGACTGGGGATGTCCCTCGTAAGGAGGGGTGGGAGAGAGAGAGATGAGGAAGATAAATGAGGTTGAAGAGCAACTCCCTTCCCATCAGTCCAGTTTCTTGTGAACATCTATCCTTCCTCTTTCTCACCCCTGTTGACCAGAAAGGGGTGCTTTGCCTGACCCTCCCTTCTCCTGCTCTTCATCTGTGCAGAGAAAATGAATTTGAGGAAGCCAGTTGGATGGGGGCATGGAGGAACAGGAGCGTAGCACAGGAAGCTTCAGTATTTTTCTTCATGTAACTGTTCTGGGGAAAACAGCCTACATATTTCTGCTCTCGTCTATCAAAATTATCCACTACACTTCTAAAGGAATGTCACTTCAAAAGGGAAGCGGCAGTTGCGGTCTCTTTAATCAACTTCTTACCACTTGTGGCAGCATCTTAGATGAAAACAGAACTGCTTTCTTTTCAAATTCCAGCCTAGAATTCTGCTTCTCTCAGTCTTCTGACTCCATAATCCATCCTGCTCCAAGAACAAAGGGATTTGCCTGATATAAAGACGTACTATTTTTCCATTAACAAACATGGAACCACTCCTTTTTCTGATGTGATTAAAAATTAACAGACCTCTGTACCTGAAGACCACAGTTATTTTATTAAAAGTGAAGGGAGAAGGGGAGTAAGACTTGATAGATGTCTTTGCCAGAAAATATATTGATCAAGGAGACTAAAAGCCTAAACCCTGCTGGTTTGGGCTCCTAAACTAAAGGTACAAATATAAAAAAACAGATTTAGCATCTCTTGACGAGGTGTAGAAAGAAGAGTGAAAGTTCCACCACCTGCAGTGTCTGTTTCCATCCTTTACTTAGAAGTAAACACAATTAAGAAAAACGTGGCACATTAACTCATCTACCAACGTTCCTGCCGCACTTTTTTTTTAAGCAGTAATCAACAGCATACCTGGCAACCTTGGCTCTTAGACATCCAGAAATTCCAGACAAATGGCTCCGCATCATAGGTGCAGCAAGTCCAACTTGTTCTGAATGCACTGAACTTCCTATGCATGTGTGGACGAAATGTGCATGGATGATAAACCACTGCATTTAGGACGTGCAAGTGTCAGCAGCTTTTGCATCAGACCTGTCCTTTTCCCTCCTCTGCCCTTGAAAAAGAAGGCAGAGGTCTTTAAAGTCTTTAAAGAGCCACCATGCCAATCCACCCTCATGAATGAAAGGAGCGATTCTGTGTTTCAACTCAAGTAAAATAAGCAGTTAGGCTCTTCAGTCTTGTTAGCTATTAAAAATGCTTAAAAATCCTTTATGATACATCATAATAGTGGGTGTTCACATTGATTATGTGGGATTAAGGGTCAGAAATCACTTCTGAAGGAATTTAGACTTTGGGGAAGGGGAGAGGTGAGGGAAACTGATTTGTCCGCTTCTAAACTATAATTTGCGGAAGACAAACCTGAAAAGGCAAATGTTGTTGCTTGTGGGTGTGGTTGGGATTTTTATTTGTCATGTCCACCCCCTCCCCCCTCCTTTGTAATTAAGTCTCTACCTTAATGGATGTGCTCTGCAGCCCTTGATATTGCTCTGGTCCTTCTTAAAATGTATGGTATAGAGCCCAGGGAGATGAAATATATTTAAGGAGAGACTGATAAGCGTCTTCCAGAAGGTACATGATTCAGTTTAAAGCCTTCAGCTTCAATTCCAGTGCCTATAAGTGAAGCAATAAGTGCGCAAACATAATTTAATAGCGTACATGCAGAGTTTCCGTCAAACAAATCTCACAGCAAATTATTTGTCTGCGCATTGCACTAACCTGGTTAACTTTGCCTGAGTCAGCCTAATGAGGGTTCAGCTATCCTTTCCAACAGGGGAGCCGAGGGGACAGTAACCACAGAGGGACAGTGACAAGCAGCTGTCTTCAATCAGCAGAGCTGTTTGCAAAGTGAGCTTCTCTCTCTGATGTAATGAGTGATTTCTGACTTGGGTACCTGGGGCTTTCCTGTGCTGCCAGGCGCTTTCGGCACACTCTGGCAATTTTGCATGGCAGCTCTGGCACCTCCGTCAGTTTGCAGAGGAGAGGGAGGAAAAACCATGCTGTGTTTGTAAACTCAGTGTGATAACAAGTTAAATTACAGCTCATAAAAGTGAGGGAGTGTACTCAGTGAAGTCTGTTACAGTCAAGTGGCAAACAAACTAGTCCCAGATATTTAGCTTTGTCACCAAATTTTAGGACCTTTCTTGGTTTGGTCAAAGACTTGAATAAACTTTTGAAGGGTCCTGCTCCTCCCCACCCCCCTGGGAACTGGAATTACACAGACAAAATCCTCTTCTGCACCAGTAGGGTTATGCTGAAGTTTCACGTTTGTAGGATGCCACTAAACCAAATCTTGTTTGGTAAAACCAGCTGTCTTATAGTAGGCTGCTTAGTTCAGAGCAGAAGAGGAAGAAGAACAAACTTCTTTGTCTCCCTGATGCAAAACTGTGATCTTTGAGCTTTTAATGGGTAGATACATGAAACACAAAGGAGTCTTTGTCAGGTGAGGAGTTATTTTTGTATTGGATAACAATGCAAAAGGAATTTTGGAAAATACCAGAATTTCCAGGTATTAAATTCTGCGTCCAGAAATGAATGAACTATGGTTTTTAGAAGTGAATGTACAGAAAAGAGGTAGGGATGTTAATGAAATTGCTTAGAAATCTCCCACCTATGGAATTCAGCATAATTCTGGTAGCTTAAAGTCCTTCCTTTTCTTAGTTCCTTTCTTGCCTTCACCAAACCTTCTTCTGAAGACTAAATTGTTTTTCCCTTCCTTTGTCTCCCCCCCTGCCCCCTTTCATTTCTTTAGGTGGTTTCTTGTAATGTCGTGGGAGATTCTGTTAAATTTGTTGTCACTGTCTCACATACTTCGCCAGCAGCTGCGGAAGGTCAGTCGTACAGTGTGAAACTGTCTCCACTTCACTTGCAGGTAAAGTGTTAAGTGTTGTTCTCTCTCTTTTTCCTTTTGCTACGTCTCATCCCACAGCTGAGCTGAACCTCCTGTTTGCAAAATGCATACAAACTCATGTTAACTCTGGTGGAATGTTTAATAATATTACAGTTTCCCTCTGGGGCAAGTGATAAATTCATAAATTAAGCCGCCTCTTTAGGAGACTGTGGATGAATAACACGTTGGCTAGACTACTCGGATGTATAGAACAACAATACACTTTTTTGAGTGGCATGCACTCCCAAAGCTTAAGTAACTTCTGCCTTCTTAGATGGTCACTTTGAATTTACTTACTCAGAAACTGGTATCATTCTTCCTTTGGTGAACCTTAGTGTGGAGCTTGACCTACAGTTTCTTTACAGGACACCAGAACACTCTCCAATAACTGCTTTCCTATCCACAGCTTCAGCTCTATGTGAAAGACAAAGGAGAAGATATCAAAGTTGAGTGGTTCCTCATTAACACCAATGAAACCAACTTTGAAATCCAGCCAACAGTGCAGGAGGTCAGTCAGTAACTTTTATTTGGTGTAATGGTAGAGAAAATGGGTCTCCATCCCTTCAGTGCAAACCCCAGTGTAATGCTTGAACTTAGCAGTAGAAGTGTCTAGAGCTAAGGTGTCAGGTGAGGCTGGAAGAGCTGAAGCAAAAATGCCTGTTCCTTTCTGCTGGCTGCCTTCAGTAGAAGCATGGAGCAGTTACCTGTTGGCAGTGCCGTCTTGAACTCCTTCAGCGACGTCTGCCATGGCTCATCCATCAAAACCCTGCATCTCTGAAGTCTAGGCGCCTTTCTCAAGATTACTGAAGCATTAAAGATAAATCAAGTCTGTATTTGACAGACAAATGGCAAACATTTTTCAACCAAATTCAAAAGTGTGAAAAATGTCTGCTCCTTAAATACCTTCTCAGATGCTTCTGAAATAACAAAAAATCCCAATTGTAATGATATTCCCATCAAAGTAACTACAAAGTTGCCCCATCCTTGACTTAAATCAGTTTTGAAATCTGGCAACAATAGTTCAGAAACAGCTCTGAAAAAATACAATTATTTAAGGAAATGATGGATGATCTAAAAATATCTTGATGTTTTTGGAATTGCACCTTATCTTAGTATATAAACAGTGATTCATTGGGGGTTTTTTATTGGGACATCCCCTGAAAAAGTTTCTTCATGACTGAGATTCTCTTCTGCCTTTGATCCTTCACAATTTTATTTTTTTTGGCACAAATGTGGTGACTTAAGCCTTTCTTACAACAGTGGGTGAACACTTGCTTGTGTTTTGTGAAGTTGGTTTTCTGACTGAAGGCCTTGTTAAAAAATAGGTTTATTGTATAGTAGAGCTGCTTCTAAAGACCTGTACTGAGTGACCTAGAATCATAATAGTTTATTACCGTAGTTTTTGTACACAAAAATGTGAAACTCATAACTAAGACAAGTCTTTTGAAGTGTGTTTTAATGTAGGTTTTACTGTGCATGGGTAGCAGTGTAAACGACCTTCACGTGTTGGGGTGGCATGCTGATTATCCACATATTGAACAGTCATTAAGTACTTACTGGCAAATCCAGATGACTCTGGTGCAGTCACTGGACTTCACAACCTGCTTTGTGAGAGATGCCCGAGTCCAGAGTAGCAAAGGAGTTGTAACTTGCTGTGCTTTGCCTGCATTTTTAAAATGAGCCTGTTAAGTTCTTAATAGCTAAGGGCTTTATTTTCACTTTGAAGTTTCTATTAGCACTTAGGGAAGAGGCGAGGCAATAAACAAAGGGCTAAAACCTGTGAGCAGCCTACACCTCGGAAATTGCTTCAGCTTCTAAACTTAAATGTCAGCTTTTGTGTCTTGTTTTTTCCTCTTTTGGAAGCAATATTATATATACAAATAAATACCTTTAATTGCGTCTGATTATCTACACAGTGGTTTTGTCATCAGTCAAACAAGGTGGATGTAATCATTGTTTTTTGTTGACCATAGCTGGGTGAACCTGAATTGCATTTGGCGACCTGGCTGGCTCTCAGGGCTCAGGTTTGCATGCAGTTGTGCCACTGTGACTTTGTGTGCTGGTGTGCCTCAAGCTGGCCACAGTAGCTGGCTGTACGGCTCCAGCCCACGTCAAACCCAAAGTAAAATGTGTCATCTTAAGCCTTTTTGGTTGGCAGTTGAGCCATTGTGGCTTGCCTTGTAGAGGGTGTCGTGATGGAGCATTACTTTCCAGATAAGGATGGCTAAAAATGAGGTTGGGCTGACAGGAGGCTCTTCAACCAAGCTGCTTTCCAAATAACTATGGAAACATCAGATAATAGCTATTAGTAGAAGTCCGATGACTATTGTTGCTGTTGTTACTGTTAAATACCAAACGTCAGATTAGGTTGATGGCAAAGCGAGAGGTGGATGGGATTTTACAATTTGACAGCATTCTTCATCAAATGGTGTTTAGGTGAAGGCAGGGGAGGGAAATTACCTTTGCAACAGTGAAAACTAACCATGATTTACCTGCTTATTTAAATAAGTAATGAAATTACTGAAACTGAGGCTTTAGACAGCCTACTTTACTTCAATATTTTCTTAAAGTAAAAGACTATTATCTGCAAGTTGCAGAAGCGTGCTGCTGCCCCCTGCCTTGGCGGTTGTTTGAGGGAGCACAGTGTGAACAAAGCAGAGTTTCTGTGGGACTGGTCGATGCTGTTCTATGTTTTGAACCGTAGCGACCTGTCATCAAAGGGCGGTTAGGTAAGAAGGCAGGGAAACAGGATTTCTGTACACAACATTCCTGGGATTTTTATGAAACACCCTAAATGTTTCTGTAACACCTGGGTAATTGGGAAAGGGCTGTTACTCCAAATCTGTTTGACTTGTTGTGCAGGCTGCAAGCGTACATTTAGGAGCGCGGAAGCCGTTGCATGATCGTTCTCCCACACTTAAGAAAGGACTGGGGCTTTTGAAAAGATGGATTGCCTCTCGTGCTAAGAGCTCTCTGTGATGGGGGAGCGTGGTGCAGGGTGTCCAGGGCGGGAGAGCAAAGCCTGCGCTCTGCCGCGTTCGCAGAGATGCGGTTGCTCAAGGCTTGAGCTGTTACCACCTCGCAGATCTGTTGTGCCGCGTGGCTGCACCGGCGCGGGTCCGGTAGCGCCGCAAGCTGGTGGTGCGCGGCCGCGGTGTTACCGAGGCAATCTACCAGGATTAGGCCTTCAGTCCCCCGCTTGATCTCCCTGCTGGTGCAAATTGGGTGTCCTTGTGGTCAGTGTGCCTTGTCTTTGCGGCAGAGCCCTGTTTGCTGGCCGTGGCGTGCCGGCTGTAGGCGTGCTCCCGCCAGAGAGCAGCATGCAGAAGGGTCCCTTTATTCTGCTTTGTGTGATTATTGCGTTCTCCAGCTGTTCAGTATCTGCACCTATAAATCAGTTCCCTTTCTTTTAAAGCCTGTAATAGTAAAGTCTCTCAGGTGTGATATCAGGTGAGAAAAGACAGATGAGTCCTCTGTTGTTTAGGTCAGATCTTTGTCTCCTACTTCAATCTTTTCTTTAGAAGAGGAACCTCGCTGAGATTTCTCCTGTGCTACCTTCAGAAAAGTTGGGTATCAGACTGCCCTTTCTGCGACAGCTTAATTTAAAAATCCACTCCCTATAGGTAACTGAGCAGAAGCGACAGTTTCTGAGGAGTGTGACATGGGAAGCAGGCTTCTCTGGGAGCACAGGGAGAGCAGGGACAGGTCACCGTCTTCATACACCTTACACTTAGTTGTGTGAAGCTATGTGTGTAAGCAAAACCCGTTGTATGCTCTGATCCCTCAGAGACAGCGGTGCTAAGTGCAGATTGCTATGAGATTTTTTTGAATGGACAGACGTACGAGTCAGTTCCCCAAAGCAGCATGACTATCTGTCCATACAGTGCACTTTTCAGCGAGGTTGAAGACCTCCAAGAGATGCTGTAATATTTTTTCAGTGCAGCACAGGATTAGCTGCTTCTCAGCTGTTGCAAGCTGGCATAACTCCCATTAAACACTGGAACAGTGCCGATCTGCTTATCTGATGACCCGATCTGCTCTCTCGGTGGAGTGCAAAGCGGTACAAAAACTTAAAACACCATCATAAGATACAAACTGTTAATGAAACTTCTGGTTTTGTGGTTAATAGCTGTGCCTTCGTAACTCTCAGAACAGCATGTGACTTTTTCAGTGTTTATTTCTAGTTCTCCTTTAATGTATAATACAGAAATTTAAGTAATTATTTGCATGATCTCTTGTTACATGTTGTTGCTGGCTACAGAAACCATGTCTCCCTCTGACAAAGTTAATGTTTGATAGCTTTGGTGGTTTAGATATACCAAATTAATTTTTGCCTTAACTTCTTTCTTCTGGGTTTTGACAAGCATGATTGTTTTGTTTCTTATTAGGGACAGACAGCAGGGACAAGTGCAATATCTGAAACGCTCAGAGATGTTTTGAAGAGCCTCTTTAGCTCAGTTTCTCCATCTGTAGTGTTGAGTACGAGGCCTACAGATATAAAGGAGGTTCAGGTAAGTCTTATTCCTACCTGAATCTTTTAAGAAGTGTCCTTCTGCTTAGTGTTTTTATTATATATTCATGACTCACAAATAAGTAAGTTTAACACTGTTCAGTGATCAGAAACAACTGGAACGCATTCTTTAAAACAACATAACCTTTGGCAGTGAAGGCTTTGTGATCATAACTCCCGTGTGGCTATCTGTTGATGTTACACCCCATTGCATGTCTGCTTCCCTATATCGATGTGACAGAAGTTAAAAGTATTTGGTGTTTGCATATGTGTGATCCCTCTTGTTCTGCTTGCTTTTCACAGAATGTACAGAACATAAGCCTTCTCCCTCAGGGCACTAGTCCACCTAAACCTCCAAGGGCTCATGAACTCAGACTGCTGGTGAAGAACATCGCAGTAAACCTAACTGATCACAGTGCTGCAGGTAACATAGCCCGTGCGATGCTGCTCGTTTTCAAGCAGGGTTGGGTTTGGTTTTTTTCCTTTTGGCTGAAATAATTTGGAAGTTCTGGGTTACTACCTTCTCTCAAAAGAAGATGTAAAAAATTGCTGTACTTGGAGAAACAGACTTAGTCATGCTTGTACAAAACTGTGTATGTTTTGGTTTATTTGAGTATTTAAACATCTTGATCTTCTTGTAAACAAATCCATCATTGTTGAAACCACATTGAAATGAGCATATTTATGAAGTTGGTTGATTATTTTCTCGATTTTAGTTTTAATTTCTGAAAGTTACCACTTCAGGTGTACCCAAGATGAGGGGCTCAAATCCAACTCTCCATTAACTGTTAGCAATGACATTGGTTTGGTTCAGTATTACCTTATTTTTACAGCTGCTTTTCTTTACTTTTGAGCAATTTGCTGATTTATCTAAACCTCTCCTCCTCTCTATGTAGATTCTCCTCAAAGGTGGTGTTTTGTTGTCAGGGGTTTTTTCCCCCCTAATAAGTACCTCTGTGGGTAGGGGAGGGAGTACCTCTTGCAAGTGGAGAATGAAGCCAAAAAGGAGGTCACTGCCTAGTGAAGTTGCAGCGTTAGTTTTGGAAAGAAGCACCAAGCCTGTCTCGCAAGTATTCAGACTTCTTCAAGTGCAAGCACGCCTCCATCACTGATTGAGGCATGAGCAAGCATATTTCAGATTTTGTCAGCGGAAATACAAATTGGAGGCTCTGGTATTTATGGTCATGAACAATTCCATAACAGTCTTTTTTAATGGAAGCTTGTGGCTGCTAAATTGGGCAAGGCGCTAGTTTGGGATAAATATATCCTACTTGCTATACTCCTTTTTTCAGTTAGATGTAATAGGTTTCTGCCCTAGACTCTTGCGTAATGCTGCTTTGCTCATCCTTGTTGGAAGTGATTCCCCTAAAACTTTCTGCAGACTGTTTTCTTTAAAAAACAAATTATTTTTAAAGCCGTTCTGGAACTCTGCAGTGAAATGTCCTATATAAATAAAACTGTGCTGGAAACTGGAGATTGCAGGAAAACTCATTCAGAGTTTGTTATTACTCTACAATTTTGTAGTGCAAACTAAACTTTTCAAAAGAGCAGATCATTTTGGCTGCCTTTAAAAGTCATGAGAAGAGATACCTTTATGTGCATATGGTGCACACAACAGAAGATTGATCTTCTGGGAAGCCTCTCTGCTCCCTCTGTGAAAATGAGAAGAAGAGGGGACAATTAATGTGCTCTACTTTGGGAACTCTGATATTGAGAGCAAAATCGCCATTTGCTATTCTAAAAGGAGATGGAGGGAATTTTGCTGGTTCCTTAGCACTCTGGGAGTGTAAATACTTTGGAACGAGTATGAGAAATAAAGCTTCATAGTGGGGTTTAGCTGGTACGCTCGAAATCCAGTGGAAATACTGCACAGTTGGGAAGATGCTAACTTCTGGATATAGCTTGCTGCCTTTTAATCATTGTTCCCTTCCCTTTTCCTGGCCTTCTCTTGCAGCAATAATTAATTATCCTGTTGCAACTCTGAGACTCAGTGAGTGTGTGCAATATTGCAGGCTAACCTGCACAGATACACATAGACGGTTGGGGAGGGGTGGTTTGTCTGTCTTGATCATTATCATCTTACAAACCATGGATGCTAACATGGTTTATAGGAGCTTGTGGCTTTCCTATAGATGTGTTAGTTCAAGTAGTGAGTAACCAGTAGCAGAACTGGTCTCTGCTTATGGGCTGTGCCTGTTTTTATCTCCTTAGTTTGTGTATGTAAACAAAGATTATCCTAGATTTAGTACTATATGGTCCACAGTGTATCATCTAGGGCAAAAGTGATTTCTTCTGTTAAGGCAAAAATTGTTAGTTGTGTACAGCAGGGTGTGCGGGGCAGAAATGCTAAAATACCCTGTTCAGTATCAGTCAGTCAGTGGTGCTGGTGTAATTTCAGGCAGAGCTATACGGGTGTTTCTGCCCCGGGCTGCTGAGCGCTGCTGGCAGCAAGAGCAAGCTGCAGAGACATATGGCTGGGTTAACAGAAAACCATCCCAGGTTCATTAACTCAGGCTCAGCTCACTGTGAAAGCAGCTAAACTACTTACTCCAGGGTTAGCTTGGATCCCAAATAAGCTGTGTGTACACAGTGCTTTGTCTCCTCTAATAACCTTGCCAGACCTAAGCTGCTTCTGTACCCGAGATAGGACTCGTCCACAGCCCCAATGCACCACCAGAGAACAACTGAGAGTTGACACTAGTGAATATACACCTAGATTCTTCTGGAGGCAGCATATGTTCTGTTTGCTTTGCGCACAGTCAATACTGAGCTTTTTGCTGCTTTCCTTGATTTTTTGGAACACTGGGACTGAAACGAATTCTGATGCTGTGAAAGCCATACAAAAGAAATTGTTTTAAGAGGAACGCATTGTACAAATTATTTGCCCTTGGAGCAGCAATATAACTACTCTAATATGCCAATTTGCCATGCTATTAAATTCCAAGATCAAGGTAGAGATAATTCTGCACCAGTACCCTAAAACGTCGTGAACTTGTTAAGAGCCGCAGTCCACAAAGCCACTGTTAATTAACACTACTGCCATCATTCACTTGCTAGCAGAAAAAGGTTGCTTTGATGTCCAAAAGAAACCACTGTGACTGTGGCCAGTAGGAAGTTGGAAAACTTCTGGGTTTTTCACAGCAGCTGAAAGCAACTTTACTCCCTGCCCCCCTCGCACCCACACCGCCACCACCACCTTGCTGTTCATTCTGTGTCCCCATCCTTTTTGATCTTTTTATGCCTGCACTTTTTTGCTTCACGCCAGCATTTAAATCAGGTCAATGCCTGGGACAATGATGATGCAGTCTTGACCATCGCCATTAATGTAGATGGTATACAAACTGAGGGAAGAAATTTATTCTGTGGGAGGGTAAGGAAGTGTTTGCAATAGTCTACTAAAAAATGCAGTGTGTTATAAGGAGGGGGCTTCTTTGCTTTCTTTTGAGTAAGTGTGACTCTTGGTGATGAAATATTAATAACTGGATATTGATTTTTTTCTTGCCCTTACAGGCAGCACAAACCTTGCATGTATAGTTCAGTTGAATGACCCTATGCAGAAGTTTTCCAGCTCTGTAGCCAAAAATGCTGCAAATCCCTTTTGGAAGGAAGAGTTTATCTTGTAAGTAACTTACCTACTGAGAATACTTTTATAGTGAAGCATCTTTTTTTTGCTTAAATTCCGCAAGGTTAGCAATCTGGAGCTGGTAGGGACTTAAGGATATCTAATTACCCTCTGCATGAATATGAGATTAAATAGGTCTCTAGATCTTCCCTGGTACATGTCTGATTCTAGTAAATGACAGCAGTAACAGTCATAATAAATCACCTTGTTCTATCATACAGTGCCAAAAAAAGTGTTAGCAAGGTTTTAAAGTCACTTTACCTTGAAAACTGCATTTGAGAAAATCTGATGTCTCTCCCTTGCCTCCGCTGAGTGGGAAATGTAAATGTGCAAAAAAATGACCATCTAAAAGAATGGTGGCTATGATAAAAAAGAGATTGTAAAACTAACTAGATTTTTTTTCTGTAGAGCAAAAATGGGAATTTCAGGCAGCCTGCACGGTATTCTGTGATTCACACAGCTTCTGTAAATAAGGTCAAAAGTGAGCAGTTCTAAAACTGTTTTCATTTCCACTTTCTAGCAGCAGAGCAGAAAATAACTGGTAGCTTCTGTATTGTATGAATTGAAGAAGGGCGAGTCACTGATGGCAGGGTGGGTCCGAGGGATGTTTCTCTAGTGGCTTTAAACACACGCATAGGCAGGCAGAAACAGCTTCCCAGGGGAACAGGGTAGAGATGCTGCCATGCAATATACTGCAGATACTGCTTTCTTTTTTATCTACAAGATTATTAATGTGAGAGGCACTTTGTGTGCAGTGGAGTCTCTCTAGTTCTTTCTGTAGCTTTCCTCTCCATCTCCGTTCCATTTCTCTCTCTCCCCCCACCCCATAGTTCGGAGAGTAGTATTTCAGTTGGTTTTGTCTGATGTTTTTCTTCACTGTAGTCACAGCCTGGCATCCACTGTATTGAGACAAGGGGAGTCAAAAGAATGAACATACCTACTTTACAATCTCACTGATTGTGGAGTCTGTTTTCCGCACGTCAGTATCTGTTCCTTCTCTTGCAAAGCAGAAGCTTAGCTTACAAGGAGCTGAGCGTGTATTCAGACCTGTGCCTGTCCGTGCCGAGAGTTCTCTTCCTCGAGGAGTGGTGTGCACTTCTGTGAGCTCCTCCTCAACTTGAAGGGGGAGTGAGGGTGCAGCGCACAGATCTTTTTCTGCCTCCTCATCGCAGTCTGCTGGACTGCGCCTGTGAATGTTACGGAGCGTGCACTGCAGAAACAGGAGAGCTGAGGGGAAAGGCAACAGGGGCTGCTTGATTTGAAGGAAGGCACCAGGATCGGTCCTCACAAGTTGTACAGGACTTGGAGAACACCAGACCCCTCTGCACGTGCGGAGGCGGTGGAGATGATTACAAGTCACCATAGTCAGCAAAGAAAAATTGATGTGTAGAGCAACACTGAAAGGCCTCACCTTTTTATGTGGTCTGTTGGGGCGTGTGCATCTGGTTCTCATCCTGCTGTCAAGTGGAAAAGCAGCTAGGAAGCTGTCTTCCTTCAGTCGCATACAATCCAACGACTTACAAAGTCTGATTTTAGCTATGAGGACCTACAGCTTTTGTGGAAAGCCGCAGATCAGATGACATTCTTTTGTGACAGTGTCCTGCATTGCCATCAAGACTTGAGGATTAACATGATAAGATTTCTTCTCCACAGTAAGAGGGGAAAAAAATGCACTTCTGTAGCAGCTTTCTGTTCTGGAATATCTCAAAGTGCTTCAGCCACTGGGTCTGTGAATCACTTCAGCCATCTGTTGGTGGAACAGCATCTGTGCTCCGTGTCACAGAGCAGACACATTCCCAATGATTTCGGACAGGAAGTTTGTAAGAATAATACCCTTTCCAACTGAAAGTGCAGAGAGAGGGCAGGCAGGATGTGATTAAGTTGACTGGAATTTGGTCTTGATGCTAGGCATAGTGCTGGGTTTTCCACAGCATTGGCTGCTTTTCAGAAGTGCATGAGGTAAGCTTGGGGACTTTTACAGATGAGTGATAGGGATTTGGCTGCATACCTTCTTTCAAGTTCACATCCCACTCCCCCACTCCACCCTTTTCTTTCTTCAGAAGTGAAAATACCCCCCAGTCTGAAGACCAGTGTGCTGACCACTATGTCAGGCTCTGCTTTAGCTTCATGGGAAGAGCAGCAATAGTGCCATAAAGGTGCTTCCTTTCAAGTTTTGAAGGTGCAGGGCGGGATGGTAGTGGCAGGGAAAAGCTTAAAACCTGCTGCATAGATGATGTCCCACAGCATGTAATGGAGGTGGGAAGTCTGCAACCAAGATCACACCACACTGAAATGGAGACATACAAAAATAAGATACATATATGCATGCCCTTAAGGTTTTTGGCAGAACACCTACTGAGAACGTTATAAAATCAAGTTTTACTGGGAGGTTCCTCAGTAGGTACCCAGTTCGCTTCACTGTCTCAGAGGAAAGTTTTTGTATCTATTGACTAGTCCATCTTAGGAAGAGCCACATATGCCAGTAGTTCTACTAATCGTTCACATTGGTTCTGTCGCACAGAAACTAGTTCTTGTTATCCTGCAACATCCTTGAGTCTTACTTCGGAGAAGTGATACTGACTCTTCTCACATAAGACTGTAACTGCTTTTATTTACTTGCATCTATCCTGCTTTTGCAGGACACTTTTCTGCTTTGACAGGATGCCCTGCAGCTTTGGATGGGTTGTTCATTAGACCTATTCTAGCATCTTGACTTAGAAATTTGATCCTGCCAGGAAAAAATAGCTTCTTGGTGCTGTGGTGTGGATTAGGGGCCAACATCAGCTTGAAGGGCAGTGTTTGTCAACTACTGGGGAGAAGAAAAGCCTCTGAAAGTTTAGGCAGTCGAATTTCTGCAACAGTGCTGGAGAGGAGCAAGCAAAGTTTTTCTGACTATGATCCCTTTAGTCAGTCTTACCTGAGGTCAAAAAGATGCTATGCACGCAGCGTGCCCAGCAGCCCAGCAGTGCTGCTTGCCTCAGTTAGCAAGTTGTACTGCCTAGCTTAGTGCGGACCAAGAAAAGTTAAGAGTGTTGGCAGCCAGAACGGGAAAGGGGAAAACCTAAGTGGGAAAGAAAATCTGCTCGCCTGCAAAGACCTAACATAGTTTCATTTACTTCACAGTGAACTAAGTGCCAAATCAAAAGCATTGCAACTGCAAATAGTAGAAGATGGAAAGTTGGATAGTAAGTATTAAAACTGAATTATTTTGCATGATTAACTTGTGAGCCTTGCTAAATGTTGACCTAAGTCCTATTTTAGTTGTACCCGGCTGTATAGGCAAACAAGAAACTGTCAGATTTCTGAACCCGCATTAAAGCGTAGATGTCTTCTACTGACTTGGCCTGGTAGTGAACTTGGGTATGCCTCAAGCATGGCTCTAGGCAGCCTTGGGGGGAAGAATAGCTGTGGAAGGGAGATCAGCTGAAAATAGTCGGCCAAACTTGCGCAAAACAGACAGCTTGGGGAAAATTTATGACTTAAGTTTGTGTTTTTAAACTCTGTAAGCCTGTCCTTAAATGTAGGTCCCAAAGTTGAAATCCATGCAAAATTGCGGCATTCTCGGGCAACGCTGATTGACGTGGGTTAAGTGCTATCTATGTACACCATTGCTTCCATCAGTAATCTTGGACAGAAGAGAGAATACACTGTTAACGTGTGTCTGTCCTCTGAGTTAAAGTTACAGAGAAACTTTGAGTTTCTAGACTGTCAACATACCGAGTCTTCCATGTGCTGATATCCTAATTTTTCAGCCTTCTAAACTTCTAACAGATCTACTGTGAGTAATTTTGGTTTCAAGTTAAGCTTTCCATGCCTTTCTGTTGCTGAAGGGGAGTCATGGGTGTTAATCCTAAATCCTTCCTTTTCAAGCCCCAGAGGCTGCCTAGCAATTACCAGGTATAAAACACACTAATTCTGATTTCATTGGATTAAATATAAAACATGGGGGCTGAAACGTTTTTACTACTTGATTCTGTTGTTGCAGTTTGCAATTAGCCTTAAGTGGCAAGAAAACCCCTCCACTGAACTATTGCATTTGGTTTATTTGGAGAAGCATTACCTTCCTAGTGGGGGTAAGGGCTAGGTGGGTGCTGAGACCAGAGAGCATGCTGAGGTGTTAACATGAGCTTTGTAAACTTGCTCCAAATACTTTGTGACTTGGGCTTTATTGAAGTGATGACACAATATCATAAATTCTTCTCATATATGCTGCATGTTCTTTTGCTAATACAGAGTTTTGCTGTAGCTGGAAGTAGTAACCATTTCACCTCTTGGATCCATTTGCTTTTTACTTCTTACGTCAGGTTTCAGGTGTAAAAAAAAAAAGAAGCATTACTTTTTGACACTCGGCTATCTCTCTGTGGTTTAGTACTGTCAGTTGTATTCAGCTTAGTTCAGGAAAAAGTTAAAAGTATTGGCCAAAAGTCTTCATAGCGAGTGATTAAAAAAAAATATGCTTTTACTCTTGTTGTCTTGTGATAGTGGATGAAGGCTTGGCCAGTAATTCCCTAGGTCATAGTATTTTATCTAAGCCACTGTTAATAAGTAATATAGCCAAGTGGACTGTGTTTGATTTTTGGTTTTGGGTTACTGTACTTATTTTTAACAATCTAGATATACAAAGTTGGTGCAATACCTCGCATATGATCTGCAGTTATTTGAGGGATTGGGAAGTCAAATGTAGGCAAATGCTTTAAAAAATTTCTCTGATGTGGATGCTGGTTTTTTTATTTTTAACCAAAAAATTGGATTTATATACAGTCAGCAAATGTATATGGTTTCTTGCATAAAGTTTAGTCTTGCCTGTACCTAAGCATCTTTAGTAATGGGTCTTTCAAACAATACCAGTAATGTTCCATATCCTACTGAGAGTGTAACTACCAACCTGGTTTCTTGAAGAAAAAAGTCCTAATTGATTGCACTGTCAACTGTCTTTTTTTTTTCTCCCCCATACCATCTTAGCTGTTCTTCTCCCAAAAATTTGAATAGAAGACTCAAAGTAGAATCATATTAGTGAGGAGAGAGCTGGGTAATGTGAATATAACGTAGATCTCTACTTGTCTTTGTATTTCGCAGAAAACTAGGATTTCATATCTGAAATGGTGCAGTAATTTTGCTAATAGTTTGGTCCAGTCTAGTGTAGATAATAAAGTAAGGGGAGGAACAAGAGAACTGCTGAACTTGCACTAAAGTTCAAATCAAGAAAGACTATTCTTAATGCTATACCAGTTTACCAGGAATGCAGAACGTTCTCTGAAATGAAAGATGCAGGTAACTGGTTATAGAGATTGTTGAAGAACCTAATAGTAGTATTTCTAGATGTTTTCTTTTCCTCTCAGCATTCTGCATAAAAGATGGCCAGAGATAGTGGCAAATAAGTAATGTTTCATGTCTCCATTCTTTCCTGTTGCACAGTCTTAGGCCAGGCTGACGCATAGTCATAAAATGGAAAGAAAGCTGTAAAAAGTGCCATGTTTCTGCCCCATGGTGTAGAACCAGTTCTTGCAATTAGCTGCCTGTGTTCTTCCTCCTCCTTTCCTGTCTTCTTGCCCTTAAACATACTGACAGCTCAGATGTGTACTGATTTGGTCGATTTTATTTCTTCTAGGTCCCTTGTCCGCAAAGGTGACTGTACCTCTAGACTTGTTCAGGAAACAACCTTCTGGCCAGCAAAGCTTTGCACTGAACAGCAGCACCAGTGAGAGCAGCCCAGAGCCGGGGCCCGGACTGGGATCCATTAGTGCAGAGGTACTACTGCATTTGGATGGTTTGACGGTGGATCTTTTACTTCAGGAAGTACTTCTGAATGCTCACCTTGTGCTTTGGACTGTCACTCGCAGCACAGTGCCATTCGCGGCTGAGTTCAGAGTAGTGCATTCAGATTGCATGGTAACACTTCACATGGTATTTGTGTCTATCAGAAGAATTAGCTGTTTGATTTTTGAATGTTAGTAAAAATGCTAAAGGGGTATTAGCTAGAAATGTTAGTGTCCTTCTTGCTTGACTGTGCTTCTAAGGTGACATTTTTTTGTCCTCCTAGTTCTCTTTCATAGAAGCCAGTGAATTAAAGACGTGGCAAGTCTCTTCTCCAGTGCCAGCTACTAAGATAGAAAAGGATCGCACTGTGATGCCCTGTGGGACTGTGGTCACTACTGTAACTGCTGTGAAAACCAAACCTCGTCTAGAAGGGAGATCATCTCCACTGAGCACAGGTGGGGAACTCCCCTTCTTCCTGTGTTCACTCTTAGGATTATCCATGGGGAACAGAGGTTGGGGAGGGAGTGGGATGTAAGGAGAGGCACTGTTGTCCAGACTTCTCTGATGTGTTGATGGTAGAGGGCATTGTTTGTATTCTTCAGAACCAGGTTTTTAATTTTCATGAAGCCTTGCTATTACAAGAGGAATGGTTAATGCTCCTTTTAATGCACACTTTAAAGCTGCATGGTGGAGTGATAATGCAGAAGAGCTTGGTTTTGGTGGATGGCTTTCCACATGACAAAAGTATCAGACTCTTAGACTGTTTGCCAATGACGGACCATCCTGTGCCTTGGTCTATATTATAATGTCTAATAAGATTTGGTGTCATCTTGTGACAAAGTTTTTTTTCAGTGTACCTCTCAGGATTAGACTTTCTGATTCTTCTTGGGATAAGTATGAAAGTAAAACCTCTAAACAGTCTTTGTGTGAAGTCTCATGAAGAGCTGCATTCTTTTAAGTCATTAAAGTAGATCTTTTACTTAAGTGGGTGTTGTCTAGCATATTACAGTAAAATGTTTAAAAAACAATAAATTCCTATGCTTCACAGGTCTTTTAGGGTCAGGTTACTATAGAGGGCATGTGTTGAGAATTTGTATTAAACAACTTTCTCAAACACTTATGAATTGAACAGTCTTTAACATTGGTATAATAAATTCTTGTTGCTTTCATAATAAAGGTCTTGAATAGTTTAAATAACCAAAAAACTTGGTCCTCAGATTCTCCTGTGAAAACTCCAGTTAAAGTAAAGGTGATTGAAAAGGATTTCTCTGTTCAAGCTATCCATTCTCATGGTGCTCCAGTCAGCAAAACTTTATCGTCTTCAGATACAGGTAATAGAAATGTTCAAACCTGCTAATGAGAATACATCTCTCTCTGGTGCACATGGGATTAATGTAATCCTGTTAAAATAACAGCAAACCCATACGGCTGCTGCCTTTCAACAGGCACTGAGATGTTTATGTTAGCAAGTACTGTGGTTAGGGTTATAGCAGTCTTGCAGTAGAGGTCTGCTTTTAATTGGTGATTTAAATTACTAATTTTGAATAAATAACAATGAGCTGTGGTTTGGAGAGGGGAGGTGACTGCAGAAAAGTCAGGCTATCTTTTCTCTTACTTTTAAATGAAAGTTCCCTCCTTTATAAAGGCATGGGGGACACTGCACAAAATTAAAACCCTGTGAAACTTACCTCTAAGGCCATTGTGAAGTCCCCCCTGTCTGAACAGAAGGCAGGAGGCTGGACTGATGTAAGGAAGACTGAATTCTCCTCCTAGCCCTGCCAGTGGGCTTTTTTTCTGCTAATGCAAATGCACAATCCTGCTGTGCCTGTTTTTCCACCTTCCTGCGTCACCTGGCATACAGCTGAAGTGCCTTCAGAGTGTCAGGTGGCGTTGTTAATAACTTTAATTATAAGTTCACTTTGCCTGTATTAAACCTGATTTTGACTCTGGAGCATTTTACCTTTTCAAGTTGCAACCCTGAATCTTCAGCATATTTTTCAGTCCTGTGTGTGGTCACTATTCGATCTTTCTGTAGCTCTGTATGGAACAGTAATGAAAGAGGTGACCTAGTCTAGCTGCAGATGGCACATGATGTGGAGTCCAGTTTTCTTTGTATAGATTTGAGTGCAGATGGGACAATCTGGAGATGATCTAGACTGCTCCTGGAAACAGTCAGAAGGCTTGCTGAGAGAGAGAAATGTATTGGCCAAAAGACAGAAATCTGGGGAAGAGCATGAGCGAACAACTGTGAATAGCTGTAATAGTGCTTTAATCTTTCCCTACCTCTAGACTAAGAAGTACACTGATACCATGAAGCAGGATGGTATTACTAAGCCAATTTGGGAAATGTTAAGGTACTGCTAGGCTTCTGAGTTAATTCTCAAACTGTTTATGGTACTAAAGGTACCAAGCACTTACTGGAAAACTCATTTGAAGACAACTTAGAGCATATTGTTATGGACAGTGTTTTTCTTCGTATGGGAGCACAGGGGAATTTCTGCGAGATGTTTATACAATACAGCAGGAAGAATTACTCGTTAGAACAAAAGTTTAAGCCAAATGAAAGAAATACAAAGGAGCATTTGGTATGGCAGTAACTTAGGTAGTAGCTATTACAAACATCATGCCAAAATAGCAACAAGCACTATGGAAAAGATGCCGTGGCCGTGCCATAGTTCTAAGTGATGACAACAATAAGAATTTGCAAGTGCTACTGATGCTGTCCTGGATGCTCTCAGCTGTTCCTGAGGGCTTTGCAGTGGCTAGAGAGATGGGAAAGTAGGGGTTTACAACGACTGTACAGACATGCATGGGCGTGCATACCCCTTGTGCACACATACTTTTAAGTTCCAAAAGTATCTGAAATACTTGGTGTAGCATAATTATTCAGGCCTCATCTTTTATTGCATTAATGTCACAGTAACAAAAGACTGGTTGGTTTAATTAACTGTATTTCTATTCCTGCCTGTATTCTTTTGTTGTTAAAACTCCTTCTCGTAGAAAAGCCCACCTTAGACATTTAAATATGGGGGGGTTGTTTCGTTAACTTAGCCTTGTTTTTTCCTTGATGAATTCGATTAGTGTGTATTTGTCGTGCCCAAAGTAATTGCATACTAGATGCCAGAAATGGCCATGCTTAAAAACAAACTTGTGTTTGTCATTAAAGAGCATTTTATAAAGCAGGTTTTTTATTCCTGTGCAATGCTCAGAGGGGAAAAGGAGGTGCACTTTATAGGCTTTGGAGGCAGCTGATGAAGTGCAGAGTCACTGCCGCTTTGCCTTCCCCATCCTATCATAGTGCCATAGCAAATCTGGAAATGCCGAGCAAAGATGTCTGGAAAAAGAGCAAAATAGCTACCTGAAGAAGTAGTGGCACGTGCCAGCTTTGTACCATGTTAGAACTATGGCTCTTCATGACTGTGATACCTGATGCTCTCCTGTGTGCTCAGGGCAAGGGTTTATAAGTACAACTTAGGCACCTTTTCTCAAAAGAATGGGTAACAGAAGGGAAAGACAAGAATGAATAGACGGGTAGTGAGTTGGAAGGTGTTTTGATATGCCTGGTGTTTATACCATATCTGCTAATTTCTTTGACTTTTAAGTCAAGAACAAACTCTGCCTCTTTTTGCTCTGTTTTTTCCTATTTTTCTTTCTTCTCTCTGAAATAATGCTTTCTTTTCAGAACTGCTGGTACTGAATGGCACCGATCCTGTTGCAGAAGCAGCCATTCGGCAGTTAAGTGAGTCTGCAAAGCAGAAGTTGAAGTCTCCTAGAAAGAAAAGCACCATTATCATATCAGGGGTGTCCAAGGTAGAGCAGAAAACAATACTTATATTTAATGCTTAGTACTGTAAAGTTTTTGCCCCACTGAGTGTGATGTTAACTTAAGGTGCATTCTGCTGTCTCCCATTCAGCAGTCTCTGCAGGATTTAGGTCTGCGTGCCCGTTTGTTTCAATAACTGTTTCAAGTTAAGCCAAATCGTGGTGGGTTTGTTGGGAAGGGTGTTGGTTTTTGATTGTAAGATTTGACAGCCTGACTAAAAATGCATGGTATTCTTGGATGGGAGTGGGATGATCAGGGATTTGGGAAGACCAATTTAGGTAAGAACAGAGGATAATTAGTCCTCCTCAGTGTTTCACCCATGGAGGGAAAATGCACAGAAAAGGTACGAAAGATTTTTCTGGTTTTTTTCAAAGTTGTTAAAACCCTCTGAAAAACCTCCTTGTCCTCTTGCCTCTCTTCCAGAGAGAGGCCAAACAGACGACTGTTTCTCACAATAGTATATAGCATTCCTCCAGACTTTCTTCATCCACAGCCTCAGTCTCCCATCTGATGCTTGGTGCCTGCCTGTAGTCCTTTCCCTGCAGGCTGCTGTCAAGTCTTGCTGTTATGCACAGGACCCCTAAAGAGCTCTGAGTGAAAGCTGAGTCAGTGGGCATGGATCCCCTCATCATCATTGTGCTGTGATGAAGAGAGGGAAATGAGGATCAGCTGCCACAGTGCCAGATACATATCCTTGGGAAATGGAGGCACCGGGACTGCATGGATTTGTGTTTAGCCGATACAGCTGACAAGAAGTCCTTCCACAAGATTAAATGCTTTGATGTTTATTTTCTTAAAAGGACCAAAAGATTGTCTATGCATGCTGATACTTCATTACAGCAGCACATGTAGGAAAGAGTCACGTTATTTGCAGTGGGGCCAGGGGTAGGTGGGAGGCATGTACTTAATTTGGGTTTTTTCCAATCATTTGGCTTTAACAACATGATTAAAACTTGGCTATATGCTCCTCTCCTTTAGTAGAGCTAAGGAAGCTTCAAGTGGCTTTCTGATAGCGCTGAGCAATACAAATAAAAGGGTAAAGAAGAGCAAAGAACAGAACTTTTGCAGGGAACCTTGTTTTTTCCAGCAGAGCGGCCTGTGTCAGTGTTGTCTTTTGTTTTCACTGGGCAGACCTCTTTATCTCAGGACAGTGAAGCTGCACTGATGATGGACTATGCTGCAGCCATGGATAGCTCCTGCAAAGAAGTAGATCCGCCCGCTGTGGAGGAAGCTGTTGCAAAAGTCACCTCTGATGAAAAGCTATCATTAGGTGCTTCAGAAACAGTACCTGATACTGACCCACAGCAAAGTGCCCATAAGGCTTGGGGTTTGGAGAATGGCAGCCAACAGTGGGACACCAACACTCTCTTAGACCAGACCTGTGAAGAAATATCTGGGAGCTCATTAAGTGTTTCAGAAACTGGGAGCATGAAAAAATCTAAAGGTATGTGATCCTTACCTTTGCTTTAGTGAATGACTGCTTTCTGTACGTAATTGGTAATGTCATGCAACACTGTAGTAGTTCATCCTTTCTCACTGATTTTTGTCCTTAAACTCCTTGTGATTGTGGTGTTGGTTGAAGCTGTCTTACTAGCAGCCATAAAGAGTGTGGTCCTCTGGCTCTCTGAGCCAGGTCAGGCTCTCTTACGCTCCTCTCTGTCAGGAAACAGAAGGGCTCACCCTTAGAAGTTGAAGGGCAGCTCGCTAAGCCCAACTCAGTTACCTGGGAGAGAAATAATAAGCCACATTGTCACTTCCTCGATGAAAACCATGTTCTTGTAAACAAGGACTTGTGCTATATTAGCAGCCCCATTACTAACGTGAAAATGGCAGGGTTGCACGGTTGCTTTCTGATACGTTCCTTCTCCTTCACATCTCTGAGCACAAGACTCCCCTGCCCTCACTAAAGTGTGTGCAGGAAGCACCACAGCTAAGCCAGAAGTACACTCTCTCTTAACTGCCTTGTGAACAGTTTCTCCCTTTTCACTGTTTTTAGTATGTAGTTTCCTAAAGAAAATGGAATAAAAGGTAATTTAATAGGTAAATAAGGGGTCAGATCATTTTGCTTACATAGTTACACACCTGGATAGCTGCAGTTTGAAAACGTCTTAGGATTCTTCGTCTTTCCTTTATAAATCCATTAACCTCTGAGGCTGTAGCACTGGTTTGTGGCGAAGTGGTAAACAGAGGGGCTGTTAGGAAGTCTGACGGAAGAGCCAGCGCAGTGGACTGTGCCCTGAACAGGCGTCACACCAGTCTCACAGGCTGCACGTTGAAGCTGCAAAAATTGTTCCGTTTCTCACCCATATCCATCCCTCTTGTGCTTTATTATTTTCTATTCTTTCCTTCCTCAGAGATAGCATACAATGGTTTACTACAAAACCTCAGTATATTACTAGGCTGTTGTAATCCCCCCTACATAAGGCATGCACTGGACCTCTTTGCCAAGGCTCTCCCTTAGAGCACTGGGGTTTTCTGACCTTCTTACAGCTGTATTGCTCCACCTGATAGATCAGGATGGTACAGCAACAATCAGTTTGACTTAGATGGTCAAGCACTGGAAAGTTTTGGGTGTGTTTGGCATAGGGGGTTAGCTGTGAAGGGATTTGTCTCATTTGGAGCCTGGAAAAATTTAGGAAGCTGAATGAGATTTTGCAAAACCTCTGGACTCTTCTTTAACATGTTATTCTAAATCAAGCAAGTGGAAGTTTGTATCCAAGCTGTTGTCTAGTTTTGTTTTTCCCTGTGCTTCTAAAGATCCTGTTTTGACGATGTAGTATAGGACTGCTAAAAAGCACAAAGTATCTCTAATATTTGAGAGAGTTGTCTCATCTTGAAAAAATATTTTAAAAAACTGTCTCAAATCACTTTCTTTATACACAGATTGCTTCGTGGAAGTCTTGAATCTCTGCTTTGTCAGAGCCAAGTAGCTTTTATGGAGTGAGACGGGAAAACATTTCAACCCTCCTGCTCTCAGTTAGCTTTGAATAGTTCAAGGTTTCTGTTTTGTCAAATGCTTTCTCTTTAAAAAAAAAACAAACCACAAACCCAAACACAACAACAAAAAACCCAAACAAAACTCAAACAAAGCAAACAAAACCCCTTCTGCTTTAAAAAGCCTTGTGTGTGTATTAGTGTCTTAAGGTTAGCACTGTCTTTTTTTTTTTTCTTCTTTTTTACTCGTGCATATTTTTGTTTTTTTACCTTTCTGACTTCCTCTTTCTACCTATTCCCTTTTATAAACTTAAGAGGACTACTGTGCAAACCAGAATTAATTATCTACACAGTAAGTTATTTTTGTCTTTTTTTTTTTTTTTAAGAAAATGTAGCTTTACAATGGTACACTCATTGTAAAAACTGAAGCAAAACATAGTTTGGCACCTGTTTTCTTCTTCTCCCATCCATTTCTTTCCTCCCTCCAAAATTACCTTCCTGTGCTCAGGTGTCTTAGCAGCCTAGTCTGCTGTAAGAAGTCATTCTTCTGGTGATCGTGCTGTCCAGATGGGTCACGCAGAATGGACAGCAAGAAAGGCTTGGAGGGGTGCTCTACATTCCTGTTCTCTCTCCATCATGCCCATTCCTGTAGTATCTGGTTATCAATCAAATTCTGCTCACACAAACTGTGCGTGACTGCATAACTGGATATGTGTACGCAGAAAGCTTATTTTAAAACCTGCTGCTTACAGTTTTCTAGATCTCTTTTCTAGCCTAATTTGTAGAGCTACCAGGACCTCACCACATATTTACAAAACCACCTGGACAAAACTGTTTTGGAAGTTGGGAAGGAATGGAAAGAAGCGATGTCTATTCGTAACCTTGTAGATGTGGAAGGAAATCTTCCTTTGTTAACAAAAATGAGATTCAGAAGTGATCCTAGCCCCACAAGCATTTTCAGAACACCCTAAACTAGTGCAGAGGAGCCTATGAAGACAAGTCAGTCTGTACAGCACTCTTGACATGCTCTCTGCTTATCTCCTGGCGTTAGGGGCAGAGTTGGCATATGGATCCTGTTGAACTCAAGAAGTAAGCATGCAAATAGCACGAGCATTGCCAAGCTTGTGATTTGCCCTGCCCTGCCTTCTTAGCAGGGGTGCATGCCTCCACAACAGCTGGAGCCACTGTCAGGCAGCACGTACAAAACTGGCTAGAGACTGATGGGTGGCAGCGGGGCTGTGGCAAGCTTCCAGGTAGCAATGACCTCAGTATCTCTGAAAACACAGGGATCGTTCATGTCAGGGGGCTGCTGCTTGTGCTGAGCCTGTGTTGCTCTCAGGGAAGCACTGCCTGCAGTTATTCAGCTGCAGTGAGTTGTCCCAGGCCACTGACACAATTTTTGGAGCGTTCTTGGTTCGGTTCTATTTCCTAGTATGGGGAATCAGTCTGAATGGATAGGACTAAATAGCTGCTTATGGATAAACCCTTCTGTCCTACTCCTCCTGTTGGCACAGCTTCAGCTGCAGCTGCCAAGACTGCCGGGCAGAACAGCTGACTGCTAAAACAAAAGCTGCGCAGCAGCAAGGCCTCATCAATCCCCCCCCAGCCTTTGCATATTAACAACTGTCAGTATCATGGGGTTGAACACTGTTTCTTTTATGCTGTTGACAACAGCTTGAAGTGGCACTGCCTTGCCAGAAAGATCAATCAGGGTGATGGGAGAGCAGTCAGGATTCAAATCCATGAGTTCCAGTTGCTTTCAGCTGACTTCTGCTTCCATCCCATCGTGCCCTGTGAGAAAAGACTCAGCAGCAGCAAAACACGCTGGAATATCCTCCCAGGTGCTGAGTGCTTAGTCCTTAAAATACAAAGTAATAAACCCCAGCATGTGTTAGTAACTGCTCTGGTCTGAACAAAGAAGCATCTGGCTGCTTGCAGCAGAGCTGCCATGAAATACCTATTCTGCAGCTGTCGCTGTGCAAAATGACATGCAGCCTGTGTCAAGTCCCTGGGGGACAAATATGTAATTCTAGCTACTGCACACTATCGCATGAAAGAATTGGTCTGTGTGTTGCTTTTTGTATCCATTTGGAATGGGAGGAAAAGCAGAATCAAGACCGTGCAGTGACAGGAATTAATAGCTGAACTGAGAAAGCATCGGGAAACCTGATAGTGGTGCAGGAACAAGGTGTGGAAGCTTTGCCAGGGAGATGACTGTCCTCGCGTACTAGTCTGACTGCCAGAAGGCTCCTGTGTTGGCTTGCTACCTGGGTCCTCCTTCGTTCAAATTGGCTTGTGCCGCTTGGACAACACCAGTACCTAATTCTCCACAAAAGTGCTGCTATTTTAACATGGGGCTGATGTACTGACACCAGGCTGAGTGTTGCTGGTAGCTCGGAGCAGTGTCCTTGCCAGCTGCAGCTGAGCTGCCTTACACATCAGGCACATGTGTGCACATGGAAATGGAAGGTGGAATTTGGCAGAACGGTAGCTGCAAAAACAACCCGAGCTTGCAAAGAGAGAAGAGTACTGGTGGCCGGTGTTGGCAACATGAGTCCCGAGTCCCTGGTGAGATGACAGCTGCAATTGCCTTGGCTGCGTAATAGGTTTGACATGGGATCAAGGGAAGGAATACAACAAAATAAATCAACTTAATTTACAGCAAAAGGGATTTGAGCAAATTTCTGAACCTGTTGGAAGTAGCTGTAATGTTATTTTTAATCTGCTTGAAGTGAATTGCTATTCCTAACAGGATTTTAAAATAGCAAATGCTTCGTGATTGTTACTCTAGGTGGTGCTACCGAATTTGTGTAGAATACGTGCTGCCTGGCTTGTATGGGCCTACTGCATGCAGGTTGATTGCCAGGTAGTGTTCTCCAGCACCAACAGTATCCTTCACCTCAAATTAAAATGCCGCTTTCATGTTGCGCATCACAGGCTAATCTTTTCTTCTCAGCTCCTTTGATCTCTGAAACAACAAAGAGTAGCATTACTTCCTCTGCTTCATTCTTTTTATAAAATACTTTGTACTTCTGTTGTATTGGAAAGATTGGATATGCCTGTTTGACATGTGAGAACCCAGTGTACAACCCACACCAAATGCTGTGCATGTGTATGTTTGACCACAACCATAGCTTTCAGAAGATCATTTGAAACTAATAAAGTGTAAGGAAGGAGACTTCCACAAGATGTGTGGATTGACTTTAGAAGCTGAAATCAGAGGATAAATATTTGATCGCTTGTAGGCATATTTCATAGTAGCTTTCCTTCCTTTTCAACAGCATCATTTCTGAAAGAACTGAAGGAATAATTCCTTTTTCCTTTAGTGCTCCTCTAGCAATATATGTGAGCTCTTCTCTCCTGAACATTTCTGCTAACTGTGCAAGTGTGTGTATATGCATATATCTAGAACTACCAGACTGTCATGATTCAGTTTGCATGATACTTGCATGGAATGAGGAGAAGTGGAGAAATACATACTTCCATGGAGTCTGAATTTCTCAGCAGTGTTCAGTTGGGAGAGAGCTGGATCAACAGCAGGACAAGGAGGATTCAATAGCACGTAGTGTATGTATGTGTGCCTCTGGCTGAAAGCACGACAATTGCTTGTGTTCCCCAGTGTCTGAAATCACTTGTTCCAAGGTGGAACTCATACTATTATGGCCTCTAGGTTACAAACCATCAATATTCTTGCTTTAGTCTCACCATGCTCTTAGCTTTCTAACATTGAATAATTACCAAGGTGATGCTTAAACTGGAAATGTTAAGACCAAGGCTTTTTTCAGTCGTGCTACCATTAAAGCTGAGCTCCAAGAAGAAGGCAGCTTGTTCTCTCTAAAGTGTCCTGCACCTCTGCTGTTTGCTTCTGCAGGTGGGATTTTGAAAAAAAGCGCGAAGCTCTTTTTCCGCCGGCGACATCATCAGAAGGATCCAGGAATGAGTCAATCGCACAACGATCTTGTCTACCTGCAGCAGCCACTGTCAGAGGAAACGCGCAAGAAGGGAGGCACACTTTCACGTATTCTGAGCAGAAAACTCCTTTCCAAAAACAAAAGCAAGAACAAACTGAATGGTGCTTCGGCAGAACCATATGTGTAAGACTGAACACTCTCTGATGGGATACTTGCACATCAGTTGACCATTTGTTTACAGAGCAGTACTAGAGAATACAAATACAAATGATGACTTGCATAAAATGATGTTCACTAATACAGTGGTCCAGGAATAAAGAGAAAGCTTGTCTTTTTTGTTTATTTTTCCAGAACGCTTTTTCTCTCTGATTAGAAAGCTGCTCCTCCAAATACAAGCAGTACTAATTGTATCGTGACGGCTTTTGGAGGACCATGTGGTTTATTGTAGAAGATGAGGGAGGGTGGGGAATGGTGCAGGTGGGGAGGACCTGCATGTAAGCACCTAGTTTACATTAATGGGGAACTAAGAACTGAAACATCATACCTGCTATATGACTGAACCACTAAAAAGAGAGAAGATACCACTGTGCTTCCTTACTGCAGCCTGGAATAGTAGCAATGCAAGTCTCAACTTGATTTTCTAGTCAGGCTGAAAGGGAAAAGAGAGACCCAGATCCAGTTTGTATTGTAATTTGGAAACGGGTAAGTTTTCAGAAGCAGAACTAAAATGCTTATTAAGATAGCCTACTGTAGTAACTGTAGCCTGCTGTAATAACTGCTCAGTCCATGTAGGTGGAGAGATGCCTTTGATATTAGCCATAAATCAATAAATTATGCAAATACTTATACTAGCATATTGTTTAATGTTCTGTGCATAAGTTATGCTTAAAAAAACAGAACTTTTTTTAAAGTCTACTTGAGTCTACTCACAAACAAAACATTTACAAATTCTTATATGTAGCTTTTCTTCCCTGTGTGAGAAGCTGCGTTGCTAATGCAAAAACCTATCTTAGGGGCTCTAATTCCTTCTCCCAAGTACTTGTTAGACAAGTATATTAGCCATCATATCAAATGCAAAGCTAGGAGCAATAAGTGATGAATAGATATATTTAACCCTATAATGCTTTTCATTAGACAGCTTGTTTTACTTGCCAAACACTTACCACCGAGATCTTAGAAAACACAGTTGCGAAGAGAGCTTTCTAAAAAATAATAACAATTCCCTTAGTCATCTTTCAGTTTCTGGATCTACCAGTGTTGTCATGTGGTGAGTGGTTGGTTGGGTGAGGTTTTTAACTTTTTTTTCCTCATTAAATATTGCAGCTGGCTCCTTTAAATTAAAAGGAAAAACTGATGAAAGTAAAGACATAGTTTTGGCTTGTTTTGGCTATTAAGAGTAAAATGTCAGTCAGTATTTCACAGGTACCATCTTTCATGCATACCTGTACTTTTCCATCATCTACATTCCTACTGAGGACAAAGGACCAAGCCTGTTCTCTTTAGCCAAGAAAAACATCCATTCCATCTAAATTACTGACATGAATGGATGATAGATTTGTGCCTGCTTTGCCAACAGTGATTTCCCCCACCCCCCTTTCCTCCCCTTAAGACATTCTACACTTTGGCAGATACTTGGGCTTTCAACTTAAACCATTCTTCAAAAATAGAAAGTCACTGAAGAAGAGAAACACATTCCAAAAGTTCTGATGGACTCTAGCTTCCTTGGTAAATGCTTTTACAAAGAATATAAAAGTAGAGGCGTTTTGGCTTCTTTTTTACCAAGAAAATATTAGAAGAAAGAAACTGTCAAAGTCTTTTAACTGAGCCTACTGTTTAAAATGACTGTTTATGTGGAACCTACTAAAATCACTGTGGCAGTACAGCAGTCCAGACTATCAAATAGTTGTATGTTTAAGCATGCTGCTTATTATGAAAACACTTGAAGGCATTTTAATACTCTGTATTTTGAAAATTGGTTACAAATGAGTCTTCTAGAGCTGTAACGTGCTTAGAAATCCCAGTTCAGTAATACAGGTTTGTCCTGCTTGAATGTGCTTGAACACTTTTGTTTATTGTTAATTTAATACAAAGTAGAAGTTAGGTTTCTTCATTTGTTCTACAGTGGTTCATGATACAAGCATTAAAAAACCTGATGTTACATTCTCTTCAACATACATTTTTTCCCTTGACTCTAGTAGGGGCTCTTTGCATGACATGGCAGGGTGGGGGGTCAAATCCCCGCCATGTTTGAAAAGCTCAGTCTTGTTTGCTGAAGGAGAAAACCACAACTGGTCACTGAGCTCAAGAAATCAAAGTGAGACTGAACTCCATGGGTGGCACCCCGTTACACTAAAACTGAAGAGCTGTGGAATTGGGAATGTAAAAGGAGCATGTAACATTACTTGAAGTCTGCTTAAATTACTGAACTGGGATTTTAATTTATGGAAGCTTTATCATGTACTGTAGAATGGGGTGGAAATAACACTGAATAAGCTGCAGAATACAGGAGTAGGATTTGCTCGTAGCTTACCCCAAAGAACAGATACGCAATGAAGAAGTGGGGTTTTGGTTCCTCTTTCTTAAGGTCTTGGTGATTGCCTAAATGCGTATCTTGATGGTGGGAACCAAGAACATTCTATACTGCAAACTGTGTGAAGGTTTGGGCTCGCATATATTGAGAGAGAACGAATTCTTAAGATGAGGAAAGCAAGGCATTTGGGGTAAAAAGGGAATCTTGTTTTTTAATTGCCTTCACTCCTCAGGAAAATAAACATCATTTGGTTTGATGTTTGACCTCTGTACCTGGCTGGTGTGTTCCTCACCCCTTCCTACTCCTCTACAAATAATTTATGTCCTGTTCTAAAAACAAGCTAAGGTAGTAAACACAAAGGAACAATTGAGTTGCTCAGTTGTGACAACCCCAAAGGCCCACAGTATTGAATCCCATTCCCCCCTTCTGAGATGATTAGGTTGACATTTAAGATCAGGAGATCTGACTGTGTACGTTTTTTGTGTGCTAGTATTTAAGTCAGCCTGAGTTGGGTCCTGACAACCAGTGGGAGCTGCGCTACAGGTTTGGGTCGGGAGGACTGGATTTGTAAAATGGCATAACTAACACTGCGACGTATCCTGCCAGCTGCTGAGTATTTCCTGTGCAGTTGTGTGAAGGATGCTGGAGGAAATAATTTTGCTCTTTTGTGTTTTGCAGTCTTCGTAATTTTAATAACTATACATTTTAACAGTAGAACAAATCTCTGCATGATATTACACTGAAAACTTCTTGATTTCTGCCTTCCAATTTAATTACTTCAGAACAATAGCTTGGAAACAACCTGTGAAATCTTTCTTCCTTTTTGCCCCTTTTCTTACACTTTAGTGTTTCTGGATGTTCTGTACAGCAAAGAAGGCATGGTGTTTATTTTATGAGGACTAAGAGATGAAAGCTTGCTTTTCCTTTCTAAAGGAATTTTTCTGCCCATAATCGAACCTTCTTAATCTGTGTCTGCAGTTTGTTTTGCTTTACAGCATTTTAGCTTTTCATTTGCCTTGATGGAGACGACCTGCATCCTTACCTAACCAAGATTTGCCTTGGCTTTAGTGTCAATTTTGACCAAGTAGTACAAGAGTTAGATTTTTCTTTGTAGATTAAAGCAATAAAAACTACCCAATATCTCAAGTGTGAATACAAACTAGGTAACTTTCTTAAAGTGACTGAGATCACTTTAAAAGTCACTTTAAAGAGGAGGAGGTCCTTTATCCCTAGATCACTGGTATTTCATATCCAATTCACCCCAGGAAGAAATGAGTCATTTCACTCCTAACTATATATGAAACTTGTGAGTGTTAGGTGGCAGGAAGAAGGAATGCCATACTGGAAAAAAAGTTCATATTCATTTAAAAAGCAAAATACCTTTGGCAAACCTCTTCAGCTTAATGGACAGGTCATAAACTGTGCAGGCATAAATACTGGGCTTTATTCTTATGCTTTCTGTTAGATTTTCTTTTTCCCCTGTTCTTTCTTTGGGAGAGAGGTTGGGGCTCCAGGTCATACAGACCTGTAGTTACTGTCTTGCTCTTGAGAGGACTTGGCTTACAGTGCTGCTTTTTTTGAGGTGTTCTATTGCCTGGCAGTGATAGCAGTTTTGAGGATCAGTGAAATTTTACAGCATTTCCTGGTACTGCATCTCCTTGCTGGTTCTAGGTGGTTTTCAAGTGAAAGCTTTCTGCTGTGTATTTCTTGTAAAGTTTTGGTGTTCTTGATATGCAAAGTATCATATGAAGAAGCGAAGTCGACCATGTAAAATGCTACCAAATGTGTATGGGGAAGCAAAGTAAGAGTCTTGCTCTTGTTTTAACATCTTTTCTCAGCTCTGGTAGCTCAAGGTGTTAGAAGGAGCAAGAGCTCTATACAAGGTGGGAGCCGCATGGCTTTTTCATTTTAGTTTATTGCAGTTTTTGAATTGTAGAGCTGAAGTCTGAGATAAGTGCTTATCCTGGTATAGAATTAAGTGTACTGTACCTCTGGGCTAAAACATTCCCAGCGTGCGTAGCAACAGCTGACCTCATGCTTTGACCTCCACAGGACCTAAGTGGATTTATTCATGTGTTTGAAGTCAGCATATGCTTCTGTACATTGCTAAGCCACAGCCTTGGTGACAAACAACTCAAGATTAACTATATAACAAGGGTGATTAAGTTAAGGGTGAATAATATCATGTCACTCAGGATATCCAAACTGTTACTATGCAAGGTGCTGGCATGGTGTGAAAATAGCTGGGAAGGATGGGTCTGAAGTCTTTCCAACACTGTAACTCTGTATTTCCCAATAACGTATTACGCTCTGATATTCCAGGTGGGGGTAAAACATTTTTTTCTAGCATTCAACTGTGATAGTCACTTCTTCTGTGGTGGGTTTTTTGTTTGGTTTGGTTTTTTTTTTCTTTTTTCTGTGTGTAGACAAAATTAAGTTGGTGCAATTAAGAAGTCTATGATGTACAGCTTTATTATATCAGTAAAAAGCCTGAAAAGAGGATTTTTTAAAGAAATAACTACTGCTGTACATACAATAAAAGCCAATTGTCTCTGTGTAGTGTGCTGTCCTACATACCTAGTCAGCCAAGCGTAACAGATGGTTTTCTACTCTCCTTCACTAATTTGACCTGTTGTGTAACACAGTCCATTTACCTGTTTATTCAGGAGCAGAGTTCTCCACCTACGTTGTGCTGACACTGTGGGTTGTTTCTGATAACCCTGGCCATATCAGGTAGCCCCTTCTTGTTCCTCGAGAAATTGTGTGAAACATGGAATGTGGGAATCTAATGGAAAAAGGATTTGTGGAACTCATCGTGGTGACTCATCGTCTTCTCTCAGTTATGTTGTATTATCCTGAAACCATTTGTAATTTGGGGGGAAAAATGGGAGGAGTGTTAGGGCCTAGATCCTATATAGAAGACACCAGTACTAACATGAGCACACCCTGGGAATAAGCTTCTCTTGTGATCGTTTTACCAAAAAAGTTATGTTCTAAATTAATGCTGCCACAAAGCCCTACCAGACGGAGGGAAAAAAAAAAACCAACCAAAACCAAAAAGAGGCATTCACATGAAAATAGCCACAGTAGTGTTTTTATTTCCCTTCGCAAAGTGAATGCTGTACCTTCTTTTGCAAGGAAATTGTATGTTACTGTACTGGGAGTTACAACCCACGTTTCTATGCCTGTTTATTTCATATTCTTGAAGTGCTTAGCTGAAATTTCCTAATAGTGTCCCAAAAAACCTTACCTTTCCTTCCTGCTGTAATCTTAGGTGAGGTTTTTTAACTTCTGCGATGCCGTTCGTGTACACTAGCAAAAGTAACAAGACCTATCAGAGCAAGAGGAGGAATGGATGTAGCACAAAGTCTGGCACCATACTCTTTCCTCCAGTTCATCATTCTTAAACAATGAATGGAAGGGATCTTCATTTTTTCATCTCTACCCCAGTGAGCGTGGTGTGAGATCCAAGTTCACCATATGATGTTAACTCTGCAGGAAGGTAGGAATACTGACAAAAACAAATGAAAAAAGCAATCATTTTGGAGCTGCAGGATCCAGACTCACATACATTGTAAATCCAGACTGCTTCAGCTAGGAAACGTACAGAAAACTATTCTGAATTAGTTAATAGTTATTCTGACAAGAGTGAATGCGCTGCAAGTAGGATAATCATGCTTGTGCACTGGACGCTGGAGAAATGTAGGCGGAGGCCAAGACGGCACCGTGAATGGAAATATGCACTGATATGTACAGGGAAAATAAGTAAAAGCAGACTGTACAAAACTAAAGGCCAGTTGGCTTCAGTCTTTGAAAAAGTAAGTGACCTGTACATGCAGCTAGATCTTGAAAAATTCCCCTTATTGCTCCTGTGCTCATTGAAAACTACTGGGGAGTCATTCTTAAAGAATAAATAGTTCCCCCTCCTTAAATTAGCACAGTTTTGCCAAGAAGCAACATTTTTAAAATTCAAATGCTGCATTGTTTCAGTTTACTCAAGCACTTAACAAGAAGAGAGTCACAATACTCTGTACACATCCCTCTTGAAACTGGGTATTTGTGCAGAACGGGGTGTGGGATGGGTAAGGTGAGAAGGGAGAAAGGGCCTGGACTTAGCCAACTGTTACAGACATAGCTGTGAGAAGAGCACATCCCCTGCAGAGGACAGAACTGCTGCCTTTGAATCTTTGGGGATGCTCTGACTGTGAAGACTAGCCAGTCACACCACAGCGGCAGGGAGCAGCACTGCATAAGGCTTAGGGGGACTCTTGTAAGGGACACTTCTTGCCAGAGGAAAAATTTGAGGCATCTTGCTTGAATACAAAAAGCATTAAGCACCTCCTGGCCCTGGCCTCTGAAGGGATGTTCGTGGCTGCCCAGTGCACCTTTCAGCTGGGAGAGGGGTGAGCACCACAGTAACCCGAACTGGGGGTTTACAACCCCTTGAGCCGAGGGCACCGAGTCCGCATCCTTTGTTTCCAGGGCACCAGGTCTCAGCGGTAGCCCGTTATACGTATCCAAAAAAAAGGCATCGCTGGTTGTTCCCGAAGGGTGTGCGTGGCCGTGCCCTTTGCTATCTCGCACAGCAGGGCTGGGCCCCGAGAACACCCGGGTAACGCAGGGCTGAGGCGACTGGGGAGCGCCGAACTCCTCAGCCTCGCCGAGGCGTAGGTGCGGAGGAGACGGGCGCTCAGGTACTTACTTGTTCGGGGCTTCGCTGGGGAAAAACCGCAGGCCCCACACCCTGCCAGGTGCCCGGGGCGGTGTTTCTGTCAGCCCCGAACGCCTCCTGACAGGCCGCTTCGGGGCTCCTCCCTCGCGGCTGGCGCTCTCCGGGGAGGACGCGGGACAACCGCAGGTTGGTGCGACGCCAAGTTCAATGGCAGCCACCCGCCTCCTCCAGCCCAGCCTAAGGCCGAAGCGCCGCGCCGGCGGTGGGGAAGGCGGTACGGGGGGAGCCGGCCGGGAACGGGCCCGGCTGGGGGAACCCCGCCGCCGCCGGGCAGACCGCTGCCCTGAGAGGGACGAGCCAGCGCGACGAGGGCGCCGGGAGCGGGACAGCGCCGCCGCCCTCCCCGCCGGCGGCGGACTACACTTCCCGCCGTGCTTTGCGGCCGGCCGCGCCGGCTTCCGGTGGCGCGTGGTTTCCGGAGCGGATCGGAACCCGGAGTCCGGATCCGATCCGGGTCTGGCCATTCCCCAGGCAGGTAACGCCGGTTCCCCGCGCTCCCGACCGCCGTCCCCCACTCCCCCGCCCCAGCCCACGCGCGGGA
>NW_010973138.1:2048988-2087842 GCF_000737465.1 Haliaeetus leucocephalus
GGGAGGAGGAGGAGGCAGGTCCGGTGAGCCGGTGTGGGAACCGGCCGTCGGCGGCAGCCGGGCCGAGGGCTTCTGCCCTGGGTCTGTGGGTGCGCGCCTGCTGGAGGAAGGTGCGGTGTGTCCGTTGCGAGAGGAAAGGAAGACAGCCCCAGCCCGCAGCGCTTCGCACGCAGAGATTTTCCGCAATACGCTCGCTTTCTGCTCGCGTTCGTTCAACTTTGCATGTACTTCACTCGCCCTAGGCAGAGCGAACACGACCGCGGGAGATGTTGGAAAGGGCAGGTGGCATAAACTCAACACCCGCTCTGTTGTTACTCTGTGCTCCCCCTAACTGGTACGGAAATTGTCCCCCTCCCCCTTCTCAATGATAAGTGATAGAACGGTGGTCATTTTTTAGAAATACAAGGCCTCGCTGTAGTTTAGCAGGTATTCTGCCAGATAGTTTCCGATTACTTTGAGTGGTAGTGTGAACAAATTAAACTCCATCGTCTGAAAAACAAAGCGTGTTGTTAAGTGCATTCTGCTTGCACACGTATATTTGCAGTAGCTGTGTGCTGGTGTTTTCAAGTTACTTATTCACACTGGTAGAAGCCCATCCTAGAACTTTAATGGAAAACTGAAGAAAGAAGGAAGGGAAACTACTTTTACTTTGATGGCCATTAAATTCACATACAGATTTTTAGGGGTTGGGTTTATTTTTTAATTCTTCTTACCTATTTTTTTAAAATCCATTTGCAAGATCAAAATTACCTTACGCTGGAGCCTGATTTCTTTCTTCAGTGGTTTATAAGGGGAAAGTATGCTTTTACACCAGGTCTTACATTTTGGGTAGCTTATGGCTCAAGTGGTTCCCTGACACGTCATGCTCTGCAAGCAGATACCCGTGGCGCTGTAGCCCCTCAGTGTCTTCATTTGTGTTCCCTTGAGTTTCAGAAGTGTTCGGTGGCCCGTGCTGCAGGTGGAGTTTGTGTGCTTAGCTGTGTGCTCTACTCTCGGGCACAAAGTCACTCAGTTAATTATACAAGCAGAAAATTCTGGTTTTCTGGCCTTTTACTGCCATCGCAATTAGGCCTTGTACCTGTGGTCTAATTGCTTCTGTGTAGCTTTTCACCTGATGATTCACTGCTTAATGATTGCTCTCTGCTTTATGTAGAAATATCTGGAGTTCCCAGAAGCTTTTATTATCTCTGCAAGACAAGAACATAATTAAGTGCAGTGGGATGAGTGACTTAATGGAGTACTTTTCTGATACAAACGCTTGAAAAGAAAAAAAAATCAGACGTGACCCAGAGCAACAGCACATGAGGGTAAAAAACTCCAAAGTCTGTCTTCAGTGCCATCATGTGAGCTAGTGTGGCACTTTGTGACTCCGTTTACCAGCTGGAGCGGATGGCATTATGTCATTTGTTTCAAAAGCTCTTGGCAAATACAGTTGAGATATGTGATGGGTTTTGAAGCCTGTGGGTGAGAAGTAGTACGTGTCTGCAAAGCAGGATTATTAAACCCATTTTGGGGCAGTTCTTCCTTTCTTACACTTTCTGTAAAGTAGGAAGGGGGAAGAAAAGACCACCCAGGAATTTGTAACAAGGTGCAGACACTAATGCAAGGCAATCCTCTTTTTGCACCTGTGTGTTGAGGTGTGAGTTTATTTGATATGCAGTACATTACCCGTTCCTGTTTATTTCAGAGCATAGCAGGTCATTGTGCTGAGCATAGGAAAGATGGATGGCGAATCAGAAATTTTGCTATGTGGAAAATGAAAGCACTTGCTGCAAAAATGGAAATTGCGCTAATGCAGGTAATAACTGAGATGTCGTGTCCTTATCAGCTACGTGAGATACGTTTGAGGGACCTTTACGCTTTCTCCACATCACCTTGAACAACATGTAGACTACTATGATTTCTCCGCCCCTTTGTCGGTATTCTCATCTGACAGCCCCTAGAACAAGACTGACATTGATGCTTCTGTAATGCTGCATGTCATCAGTCTGCTGTTTGTGAAGAATGCGACACAGGAAAGTCCTAGAAGGCGGATGCCTTTGATGAGCAGGTTGCACAGCAGTATTGCTGTTCTTGCTACACTGTGTCCCCTGCGTATCTGAAACGTTGACCAAGAAGAGTATTTGTGAATTCAGCCGTATTTAGGATTAAAGTCTTGTCAGGACACAAACTATCTAAAAATAACTGGACGTACACCTCTTGAAAGAGTGCAGAGCATCCACAAAACATCTTGGTTAAAAAGCAAAACAAACCATTTTTGATATCAACCTATGATGCACTTTCTGTGCCTTGTTTTGCACCGTTATACTCTGGGTTTCCCTAAACACCTGTTGCACTGTTTACAGTGCTTTCAGGAAAAGAGCTTTTGGGCAATTCCTTGAATTGCTGCTCGTGCTCAGCATTGGGCTTTTGTATAAATGTTTAAGTGTTTTATGATACGAGTTTAGTCCCCAAAAGCCGTAGCCAAGAAAGGCCTAGCTTGTGCCACAGATGGGCAGCGCTGGCCCCTTACTGGGGCAGTAGGTGTTAGGAGGGATCGTGCTGTTGACATTAGGTGGAGTTGGGGAGGGCAGTGCTTGGGATGGGCCATGTGGGAATGCCAGGGTGCCCAGGCTGTGTGATCAAAATCCCCCTTAGGCTGTTGCCCAGATAACTGAGCAGCAGGATCCCTCCTGCCATGACCACGAGCCACAGCGACCGGGTGTCCCTTTGTATTCCCATCAGTTGATATGCTGCCTTTCCACCCAGCGCATCTCCGTGTGGCGGTGGACTGTCCTTTGCTAATTGGGAGTAGCCTACAATTGGTGAAGGAACCTGTTTGCTGCTTGGAGCGGAGGCTTGGAGCGGGGCGGAGGGAGCACGGGTGCAGCTGGCAGCTGCAGATCAGACATTGCTCCCTGGCACGCTCAGGTGCCATCGTGGCACTAGCAGCAGACTTGGCACAAGTGTGGAGTTCTTCCTGAAACAGTGAGAGGGGTTGCATGGGACAGGGACTTCACTTGTGCTGAGAAGTCATTAGAGCCAGTACCTGCGCAGAAGTAGCTGCTGCTCCGGGCTCCAGCCTGAGGCATATTTCCATGGCCCAGCTAGGCAAAGCATATGAAGAAGCATCAGTGTTCAAGAGTAAACTCATAACGGGGGGACCTGATCCTGAGAAACGGCTGCGCTTGTGCGTATCTTTGGCTTGGCTTTTGTTGTTGTAGTAGCAAATGCTTTATCTTTTTGTGAACAGGGCTCTGCTAGCTTGGTGTGTCTTTGGTCATGTTTCCTCTCCTCCTGTCCTCTTCCCTCTCACGAGTTCAGTCTCTTACTCCTTCCTCTTCTCTTGACCGATGTGCTTGCTGTTTCTGCAGCCTTATTCTCTCTTAGATTTGGGTCATGATCTTTGTGTTGCTTTGCCTCTCGCTGGGGTATTGGGAAAATTGGTTATTTGAAGAGGAGAGCCTTTTCATGGTTAGAAAAGGGAAAACTATCTTCTAGATCCTGCTTGTATCGCGATCTTAGCCATACATAATCACACTATTTGCCAACCATAATTTAGATTGTCTAGACATCATTGAGGAGCAATAGATAGTGTTATTCAAGTTGTTAATACATACTGCCAAAACTGATTTATAAAAGTGAATATAGATTACCCTTATTTTACGGATGAAAGCAAATTGGTGAGTTACCGTTTCATGGAAGGTCAGTGACAAAGACAGGAATTGTTTTCCCAAGTTTTCTAGTGCTCGTTACTACAGTATACCTTTGCCTTTGAAACAAATCTGTGATCATATCTGCAGTTTCTAGGTTCTTAAGATTATTATGTTTATTAAATAAGTAATCCGTCCTTCAGAGATAATTTGTTAAGCTACTGTTCGCTAAAATGTTGCACTGAACCAGATGGGCCTTGTTTCTGCAGTGGTTGTTGCTGGCCTGGATTAGTCCTCTGGCCCTGCTTGTTCTGAGGCTCCACAGGAGCTTATTGCAGGGGACACACAGGAATGGCTGGAGGTTGGCAAGAGGAGGGATAGGGAACAGCATGAGACAGCATTGCCTCAGAGAGAAATGCCTGTGAATGTACACACATTTCAGCTTCTTGGTAGTGATTTCAGCAACACATGTGATGATACGGCAGTCCCTGGGGTTTTTTTAGCAACTTTAATTTCTTTAATTTTCCATTGATACTCCTGCAAGGGCAGTAATGTGTTTGGGTGTGCTCTGGGTTAGTCAGCTTCATTACTCCATAAAGGGATGTTTCAATAATATGAAAAGTAAAAGTCATTCAGAACTAACTTCATCTTTTGTATTTTGGCAGGTTTAAAAAATGGCTGAAGATGGCAGTGATGAGACTATGTTTATCTGTAAGTATTAGAAAGGAAAATGATCTAACTCTCATGATGTGACATGTCTACTCAGAATGTTTGAAATTAAAGACTAAAACAGACTAAGTGTTTATTTAGGAAAGTGTTTATGTAAAGGAAGCTTAAACAGCCTATGGAGAAGTAGAGAGAAGGTTGCTCATTTTAAGCATACACATTCTCCTGGTTTTGTTGGCAAACACACAAAGAGACCTCTGAATGTGAGTTAGCAGAACAGCTTTTTCGTGGTTGAAGCAAGTGAGATTGAAGGCCTAACACTAGTCTAAGCCTTATGTTTACACAGCCAGCTTTAGCAGCCGGGGGTGTCTGTGGGGAACTCTGACCTCTAGCCTGAGTTGAAGATCTGCATCTCCACAGAAGGAGGACGCAGGCTCATTATTCTTCCTGGACAAGCCCAGTCTGAGATGCACCGACTGCCCTGACAGGTCTCACTCGTGACATTCACTGTGTTTTCTTGTGCGCCTGCAGCTAGGCCTGTGCTTCATGCAGCTTAGCTTTGTGGTCTGCCTTCTGTGTAACCCTGTGTGCCAGGCTGGGCTCCATGACCTGGGATTTGGACTCATGGGGTCATGGTGCATGAAGAGAGGCTGCAGCGGTGGTGTGCCCAGGCAGTGTGGTGGGTAGTGTCCCAGGCTTGATGGAACTTGGCTAGTAGGCTGCTTTCCCGGTGGCATACCAGCCCTGCAGCCTCTCCTTTGTCAACAGCGCGGGACATGCAGGATCTGGTGTTAGAGTGGAGAAAAGTTAAGAGATGCGGAGTCTGCTCACCTACTTGTACGAGCAGAGGGGGCCCAGATATTGTGGATCCAATCTGGGAAGAGCAGAATGGAGCGTATGTCTTTGGATGTCTATGGATCCACAGTCTTTTACCTCTGATGGCTCCACAGCTGCATGTTAACCTTGTGGCAACTCTATTGGAAAGTTCCACTTTTCCCTCCACCACAGATTCATCGGGGTTCCTTCAAAAATAGTGTTGACTCAATAGGCATTTGTATTGAGTTGCAGATACCAGTAGTGAAGTTACCTTATCTTCCCTTTAATAGAAAGACCCTGGTGGATAGCAACAGGGATGGGGATGTGATACCATTCCCTAATTGCAGAGGTAGAAGGTGTCACACAACACGATTTTCCCACTTCCAGTGGAAGCTGGGTTCATTGAATTCCTTGAGCTTTCTTGTGCTTTCTGTAAGTTTTTCCCATGGGATATGGGGACTACTTATGTTCTGAAAAAGTGAGTTGTTAAAAATGATACTGTGCACTCCCATAGTTAACATCATTGAATACATATTTCGTAGACATAAGAGAGTTTTGGAATACTTTTAACAGAAGTGTGTGAATATACTACACCCAGGGTATCTTACCATTTATCCCATGCTTAGTTTTGTATTTCTCCTGTGGCTGTAATCTCTTGAAAGTGTCACATATGGTGAGTGTAACAGCCTTGGGGAATGTCTGCTGTAAGGTATCCCATAGATTTTGAGAGACATGCTCCACAATGTCAGTTTCATATTCCCCCGACTTTGATCATTCATCTGCAAAGGAGTGAGAGAAATGTGTAGCTTATTCCTGCATGTAGTTTTGGACAGTGCTGTCTGCACTTTGTTGAACCTGTGCAGTGGCTATCTTTGCAGAAGTGAGGGGGGCCTAGGTGCAGTTGAAAGATAAGGGGAGTGACAAAGTGCTTCACTTCCTTTGCCAGCAAAGCTTGTTTAAGAAGCTGTCGCTCCGGCTATTCCTTCCTGTCCCCGTTGGTTATGACAACCCTTTGTGGATGATAATCCAGTTTTTTTCAGCAGTCTGGTTTACGCATTCCTCTGTGGCTCCTCCACCCTCTCTGGTTTTGGAAATTTGTATTTAGCCCAGGTTATTTCAGTAATATTAAGTGCAACGTGAGCTACAGGCACACCTAAGGGGCGGGGGGGGTGGTACGGTAAACAGCGCAGGACAGGGTAGGCCATTTGGCAGTAGGCTTAGTTTTGATGCTGGTGCTATGTGGATAGCACTTGCCTGCAGATCCTTTCCTCCGATACATCTCTCTGTTGCTGTACAGCAAACTGGACTGGAGATTCATTCAGCTGAAAAGTAAACTGCTGGGAAAGGCTGGTTGTTTCATTCCTTGGTTCACCAGAAGGCAGCACGAACACAAACAGCTGTATGAGAAGCAGCGGCCAGGCTTGGGGGTTGCATGAGCTGGTACTGCTGTTTGTGAAATGTACGTGGATTTTCACTGCTAAGCTGTTTTTGTTGCCAGAAGAAGAAACAATGTGGAGCTGTGCGTTGTAGTTTGGGATCCCTTTTCTACGTCTTAGAAGAAATCCTTTTGTTAGTTCACTGGGACAAACCACTGGGAGGGAGGAATTTCCAGTTAGGAGTATAGAGTAGCTTTACCAGAGGGGACATACCCTGGAATGACATGGCTTTTGTCTTGTTCTCTTCCCAAACAAGGTGTAACCACCCTCTCACTTTGCATCCTTACTGGGGTTACCTGATTTGCCCTTGTGAGCATGGAGCTCAGGTGGAAATCGCACTATAGGAATATAAGCCCTGTGCAATGACCTCTTCTTAAGCTGTGTCAGCAGCTGACCAGGCAGAGCAGTTTGACAGCTATTTTTCACAGTGAGGCAATGTATATGCATTTGAAATCCTGTTAAGTTGGCTTATTTCAGAAAGCCTCAAATTATCCTGGTCTGAAAATTGTTTCTTAGGAACCATTCAGTTCTGGGTAATTTACAGCCACTTAAACTAAAAGTTAATTTAGGTAAGCTGACAGTGAATTAAGAAGTGGCCAAAGTGTATTGTGCAGCCAGCTGACTTGTTTGGAAAGGCACCAGAAGGTATCTTTCCCTGCGCTGTGGGTGAAGAATGTGAGCGGGCCAGGCATGGTACCGGGCAGTGCTGGGCTCCCACAGCATGCTCCTGCCCTGCTGAGGCCCTCTGCCAGCTCTCCTACTGGTGCTGGGTTTATGCCTCCTGCCGCTAAAAAGACCATGCTACCCAAGCCGTTTCTAAAAGCTTGGGTTCTGGTGAAGATAGTAATGTGGTTTTCTTTAGCTGCTAGATGTTACGGCACTTTATCTGAAGACTAATGCCATCATTAAGCAGAATATTTACTGTAGATGTAAGGCGATTATTTTCCTTTGAGAGAGAATTTAAACAATTGTCTTCTGATAGTACTGATCACGGTCTGTATTACCTCACCTACACAGGCGCCAGCTATCAACTTGTTCAATTATACATGTTCTTTTAAGTAATATAAACAAACATCTCTCTATATATGTATGTATTTTGCCTGGTGCTAGATTTTGTATTTGGTTCTTGAAAGAAGGCAGCTGTCTTACGAAAGTGTTTTCCATCAACCTTTCTGTATACTGTCTGTTTCCTTGCAGGGTGTGAGGACTGTGGACAGTACCATGATTCAGAGTGTCCTGAACTGGGCCCCGTGGTGACAGTCAAAGACTCCTTTGTATTGAGCAGGGCAAGGTAAGGAACGTTTGTGTTAGTTCTGACTAATCCAACACCCATGTTAGTTCTTTAAAGCATATTTGCTGTTTAGGGGGTGTCACACTGACAGCTGAAAAGTGAAGTCCCAATCTGTGGAAGGCACATGGCCTTGATTAAATAGAAAAATTGGTACATGCACCTAAGTGCTTTTCTGAATTGAAGCCAAAAAATAACTTGCTGCTCATCAGGACTTGGCTTCTTTGCTGAGGTTTCTGGCAAAAAGTCAGATAGTGCCAGATGGGGTGATAACTTCTGTCTTGGTCAAGTACCTGCAGCTTTTTCCCCTCCTCAGATGTACCATATTCGTTTCAGAGAAGTGTGTGAGGATTTCTCATTCGTATGAATGGTTGTGTCCTCCTGCTTGGTGTAACCTCTGTAGTTCCTCCATTGAGAAGCGAAAGAAGTTGTTCTCATTATTGTGAGTCTTTACGAATGCTTAGGGGTAATGCTTCTGTCAGAAAATCTGTGACAGCACAGCAGAAACATTCACGCTTGCCAAAAGAAACAAATAGACTAAATCTAGTTAGGAGAAAACAACACTGAGTAGTGATTTTTACAGAGAAAGGCAATCAGGCATCGTCAGCAAAATTCGTATTAAGGTGTAAAATGTAAGGCTAAGGAAAAGAAACAACTATTGTGAAGATGCAGTACAAATCCAAAAAGGGAAGAGAGCTCAAATGGCTTCATGTATTATAAAATGTGCTTAGGGCTTCCATATTTCTTTGTGGGAAGTCATGGACAGAAAACTCGGGCACGTGGGCAGCAAGTCTGACACATGCTGGATACGTAGGCCATACTGTGTATTCCTGGGATCAGTACAATACTGAATGTACTGGGTCTGGCACCTGGGTGCCATGACCCCTCTCTGCCAGGGAAGGATGCTCTTGGTGTCCCGCAGTGTAAACTGGCTGCAGGAGCCATAGTCGTTTTTCTGGGCCTTCCCAGAAAAGGAAGCTCCCTGCAGCGCCTGCCAGGCACCGCCTTCCTGTGCCTGGAAATCTGCCATGGATCATCTTCTGCAGCAAGTGTTAATGGGGACTACTGTCTTCACAGCCCTGACACTAGAGGTGCTTCATTCTTGGGGGTATTTCAAAATGCCCATAGGCTGGTCATGGAGGTGCTTTTCTTATACACAGATACTGGGCAGTGCAGTAAGTTTCTAGCCCATACTAAGCAGATTCAGTGAAAAGTTAAACTATTATTTCTTACCTTTTATCTTTTTTTTCTTTTTTTGCCTTGCAATTTAATGCTTATATTGATTTGTATGGTGGAAAGTTACCATACTGTCTAGATGTTCCTACTATGAACATTTGCAAATATGGCGCATGTACCGGGTTTCAGCCTTCTTTTGACATGCAGATGCTGTTTTCCCTAGTGGAAGTGTGGGCTGCTGGGTAGTGGATTTGAAAGCAGAGTTTTAAAATGGCTGTGTTACAGAAAAATGTATTTATTTTCCTGAAGAGTTTACAGCTGAAAACAGGCAAGATAAGAAAGGGAAAGAAGAAATATAGTTGCAGCCTTTGTTTTACATCTAGGGAACAGTAGCTGAGAGAGTAAGTTGTCTGAGATTGAGGGCAAGTTTAACCACAAACTGGATATGAATCTGTCAAAAACCAGTCTAGCTGCTTAACCACATGATCATTGTTTCGTCTGTCCTACTGCAAAGGTAAAATGGATGCTTTATGGTGAGAAAAGAAGTGTTAAACATCTGAACTTCACTGTCTCCAAGATAGCATATTCTGTTATTAAAACTGAAAGCATTTTTTCAATTCATTTGTTTATCACTGTGATTGCAATCTTTTGTATTTCTCTTCGTCTAGACAGGGAAGTGGATCTGCCAGGGTCAACTTCTATAGAGTAGTCAGTAGCCTGTCTGATTATTTTTAGCTTTTCATCCATTAGCACAGACCTGAAAAAACAGGGTTACATTTGGTGTCTGTAGAACCAATATGGTGGTTCCAGTCATTTGGAAGATGTTCTTTGTGTATTGTATGTAGTAACAATATTTACTACGTGTAGTTCTTCTCAGAAGCTTGTTTGGTGAATGAGAGAGGCTGGGAGCACAGAAGCACTTGTGATCAATGTATCAATGTTTGCAATAAGGGAGTTAGAAGACAGAAGGGAAACTTCCAGGGCTTTCATCTTAAGGGCTATGATCTGCGTAAGTATATAAGGTGTTAATTTGGGGAGGGATATAGGTTGTTTTTTAAAATAAGCATGATCATAACCAGAGATCTGTAGAGCCATCGGATAATTCATTTTGGAAGAGGTCTCAGAATATTCCAGTCAGAACTAACATCCAGGCTGAACTGCTTATTTTCCATTTTTATGCATATTGTCTCTTCTGCTCTTGCCATGAGCCCCTGGGAAGAGCCTGACTCCTCTGTCTCAGTGATGTCCCTGTAGGTGTGCACAGGTGGCTGTTTGGGCCCCCACAGCCATCTCTTCCCCAGGCTGATCAAGCTCTGCTTCCCCAGCCTCTCCTCACAAGGTAACTGCTCTAGCCCTTGACTGTCCTGGTGGTACTCCCCCGAGCTCACTCCAGTTTGTCAATGTCTTTCCCATATTGGAAGCCCAAACCAGGAGGCAATAGATAGCTAGGATGTAGCAAGTGCAGAGCAGAGGGGGACAACCGCTTGCCTCAATCTGTTAGCTGCTTCTATTCATACCATTCAGGATGCATTTGGTCCCCTTTGCTGCTGGGACATGCTATGGCCTCATGTCCAGCTTGCTGCCCACCACCACCCCCAGGGTCTTTCTCCCTGGTGATGGTACTGGCTGGGGTTCTTCCTTCCCAGGTGCAGGACTTTGCATTTGTCATTGGAATTTCATGTGATTCCTGTCGATGTATCTGTCCAGGCTATCCAGGTCCCCCTGGATAGCAATCCTGCCCTCAGATATATGGACTGTGTCCCCCAGCTGGTATGATCTGCAAACTGGATGAGAATGCACTCCATTGCCCCTTCTAGGTCGTTGATAAAGGTGTTAAACAGTACAGGTCCCAGCACAGACCTCTGTGGTATCCCAGTTGTTGTGGCCTCCAAGTAAAGAACCATTTATCATGACCCTCTAAGCCTGACCACTGTCATGTCCCAATTTCTCAGGACAACAACTCAGGTTTGCTGATTCCCAGGTCAGGATTAAGGTGAAATGACACCAGGGATCCTTTAACTCCAAAAACTCAACTTTAATTCGCTCACAACAAGAATTGGCATGCTCACCACAAAAATTGGTATGCTCACAACAAAAATTGGCATGAAACTACGTCAGTAAACTGTGTAACGTGTACTAACGCTACATCACCAAACATATACTACAGGCCTTGCTTATTTTTGGATCAGTTCAGGGAAGACAATAAGGAGGCCCCTCCCATTGAGTCATGAGGTTCAGAGCAGACCCCCTTGCTTTCTAGACTCCTCAGTGAGGAGTCCAGGGCAGCTGGATTAACTCCTAGTCCCAGACTTTGTCAACGGTTTATGTCTAAAGGGATAAGGTGTAGGGATTACAGAAAAGGAAAAAGAAAGAGGAGAGAAACAAGACAGAGAAGAGAAAGATTTCACTGGTCCTGGGTCCAGCGTTGGTTCAGTCAGCCAAGGGGTCCAGCTCTGGTGGGCGCACGCCCGGGGGTGCTTCAGTTTGTATCCTTTTATCATCCTTGCCCCTCCTTCGGGCAGGCACTCGAACTCATTAGGCTAATTAGGTGTCCTGAGCAGTTTGTGAGCCTTTGGGAAATAGGTCTGTGGGCTTGGGGGTCGTTTGGGGAGTAACTTCCCCTTCCCTGCAGACGGGATCTTTCGCCATACATGGTGAGCTGCCCTGCTCAGCGTATCCAAAACAGCACATCAGAACAGGGAGCTGTGCACCCTCCTTGCAGGGCACGATGCCCTCCCCCACCTGTTGCTGATGGGTGCTGATCTGCTTCTTTTCACCTGGGATTCCTTGCTATGCAGGGTTCCTTGTTATGCAGAGTTCGTCCTTAAGCAGAACTTGCCCCACTACAGTGTTGAGACATTAACTCTTTCAGTCTCTCATAACCACCCAACAAGTTATTTACTCTAGTAGTTGTGTACCTGCCCAGACCATAACATCCCAACCTGGAGACAGAGATAGCAGTTTTGAAAGTGTTAGGAAGTCAAGGGAAATGACATCCACTGCTCTTCCCTCATCTACAAACCTGGTCATTTTATCCTGGAAGGCATACAGTTTGTCAGGCATGAGCTGCCCTTAATCAACCCATGGTGACTGTCTCCAGTCACCTTCTCCTCATGTGCCCATAAATGTCTCCCAAAAGGTCTTGTTCAGTGATTTTCCCAGGGACTGAAGTGAGGCCGACCAATCTGTGGTTCCTTGTATCATCCTTTTGGCCTTTTTTGAAGATGGGTGCAACATTTGTCTGTCTTCAGTCATCAGGGACCTCCCCTGATGCCCATGATCTTTCCAAGACAATAGAGAATAGTCTCACTATGGTATTGGACTGCACTGTCAGCACCCTCAGGTGCAGCCTGTTGGGTCCCTGGATTGAACTCTCTCCAGTAATCACTGATTTGGCCCTCCTCCACTACTGGTAGTTATTCTCCTCTGTTTATTTATATATAAATCCTCATAGAAGTTAGGGTATGTTGATCAGAAAACTTTGCTGTCACTGGAGATTGGAGAAATAGATGCTGACTTCTTTCTTCCGTGGGTTCCAACACTGCAGTGTTGTCCCATTTGTAACTGGTTTTGTTTCTCAATTCTCTCTTCAATTTTTAGATCATCTCTGCCTTCTAATTTGGAGATAAGGCAATTGGAAGATGGGACTGAAGGAGTCTTTGCTCTGACTCAGCTAGTGAAACGTACACAGTTTGGCCCATTTGAATCCAAGAGAGTTGCCAAGCTGGAAAAAGAATCAGTTTTTCCCCTGAAGGTAAGACATGGCACATGAAAAGCAATAACAAGGAGTCAGTTTTACCTGTGATGAATTTATGCTATCTAACACTATGGAGAAAAAAAGAAGTGTGCGTGGGGGTAATTTGGGACATCTTTTAGGCATACGCTATAATGGACTAGCTAAACGAGCATTCTCTGGGCAAGATACAGAAGAACCAAACTAGAGGCTCATTCTGCATGTTTGAAGTGAATATCCTTACAGGAGATAGGGCTAGGATACAGTCAGCGAAACTGCTTGTCTTTCACCTTCTGCATGTGATCATACAAGAAGGACAATGACTATGGCAGTTCATTTCAGTTGTTTTAATGAGTGTTCAATTTTATTATATTTGCTTAATGAGCGCCATATGCATTAGGTTTATGGAACATGCAGAATAAATATTTTTTTTCTATCTTGCATTTATTTTATTCTTCTCTTGACAAGTTTTGGTAGGAAAAAATGCTATGGGAAAAATTGAGTTCAGTCTTAGTTTTCAGTAATACTTAACTCAGAATTAAAGATTTAGAAACGTGACTCAGGCTGATGGGTGTTTCCCAGCGTGCTGTTTGGATTCCCCTCCATTCTCCTGTATTCAGTCATTCAATTTTTGTGAGAAACTGGTGCCTATAGCAAGAATTCTTAGGATAGAAGTTCAGTTTGTTTCCATCCTGCCCCTGGTAGTCTGTTGTCCTGGTTTCAGCTGGGTTAGAGTTAATTGTCTTCCTAGTAGCTGGTACAGTGCTATGTTTTGAGTTCAGTATGCGAAGAATGTTGATAACACTGACGTTTTCAGTTGTTGCTAAGGCGTGTTGAGTCTAAAGTCAAGGATTTTTCAGCTTCTCAAGCCCAGCCAGTGAGAAAGCTGGAGGGGCACAAGAAGTTGGCACAGGACACAGCCAGGGCAGCTGACCCAAACTGGCCAACGGGTTATTCCATACCATGTGACGTCACGTCTAGTATAGAAACTGGGGGTGGGGGGCAGGATCGCTGCTCGGGGACTAACTGGGTGTCAATTGGCAGGTGGTGAGCAATTGCACTGTGCGTCATTTATACATTCCAATCCTTTTATTATTACTGTTGTCATTTTATTAGTATTATCATTATTAGTTTCTTCTTTTCTGTTCTATTAAACTGTTCTTATCTCAACCCATGAGTTTTACTTCTTTTCCCGATTTTCTCCCCCATCCCACTGGATGGGGCAGGAGTGAGTGAGCGGCTGCGTGGTGCTTAGTTGCTGGCTGGGGTTAAACCGCAACATCTGTCTTAGACTTACTCATCTGAAGATGTGACTGGTACATGAAACATGCCTGATACAAGTGTTGAGGCTTGCTTTGTCTCTGATGTACATTGAATGGAAGCCATTGCAAAAGCAGAAAATAAAAGTTCTTAACACTGTATTATTTGTTAGGGTTTTATTATATGCATATTTTGCTTGGCAGCTGTTCCAGAAGGATGGGCCCCTGGTATATTTTGACACCTCAAATGAAGATGATTGCAACTGGATGATGATGGTGCGACCAGCCACTGAATATGAGCATCAAAACTTAACTGCCTTCCAGCATGACAATGATATTTACTTCACCACCTCCCGGGACATCCCACCAGGAACTGAGCTGCGAGTGTGGTATGCAGCTTTTTACGCCAAAAAAATGGAAAAGCCAGTGCTGAAGCAGGTCACTAGTATTGCCAATGGTATGTGTGGGGGCCTTTTTTCCTTCCTAAGGGCCCAGTGCTGATAGGGACTGATAGTCCCCTACTGTTGTAGTTGACAGTGCTGTTTATCAAATAGGCTCTGACCCTGAGTTTGTTAGCCTTTAAAGTCAGGCTAACCTGCATACATGGTTGTCCTACAAGAAGAAAGCATAGATTCTTCACCATGATGTATCTGAGTTTTTGAAAATGGATGGCCTAGGTGATGATTCAGCCTCTTCACAGTGAACAAACTGGATAAATAGTTCTTAACTAAAGAAGTGGTGGTTGCATCAGAAACATTTCTGGGTAGAAGAGCAAAAGAACCCAAGTGTCAGTGTAAGTCTAAACATATATGCAGATTTGCTAAAGAAGCCATTCTTTTTCAGTTGTAGTGAAAATGTTTTGATTTTGCTCAGAACTGTTATACAGTTCAAAAAAACTGCTTTTGTCTTATGCAGTCTTACATGGGACCCACTAGAATAAGATAAGCTCAAGAGTGAACTGCCATTCCACATGATTATGCATTGGCAAAGAAAGGCAGCAGATTTTTTAGAATTTGAATTAGAATTGCCAGAAGTCTTTTGTTCCTCTGCCCCTTTGTTTTCTTCTGCTTTTGCATTTCTACAGCTAAAAGAAATGATCCTTTAGCATTGCAAGGGCATATTCTTTCTGATCTTGAGTTTGGAGTACTCCCTGAATGGTATTACTGCTGTGCTGAGTATAATTTGGGGTGACAAATGGCTTGGGGAGAGGCCATTGCCATCAGCGTGCTTTATGGCTGATCTTGATGGTAAGCACAGTCTAAAGTGCTACAGCTGAATCAATGTGGTTAACAGGTTTCTGAATTCTAAGATGTTTCCAGCTGGTATTAACTGAGAGGTTTCATCTTTTTCCTCTTTAGTTTAACCTGTTCATGTATTTTTGTGTGCATATGGATATTTAAAAATATTGTGAGGTATGTCCTGCTTTCTCTGTTCAGCACTTTCACTATACACTCCAGAATATGAAAGGCACATTATATGAGATTCAGGCATAAGAATGTCCTAGTTAGGATTTTACATGAGAATGTTTTTGCAGGCCTGCTGTAGGGCAAAACTTTCTGACTATGGTTACTGCCCTCAGCACAGAGCAAGAGAATCAAAGGGTCTGGAAAGTAAAGAAAAGGAACTGTTTTTCCTCTTCACAGATGTGTGTTTGGTAGTGATGGAATCTGATAAAGAGGGGAATAAAATCTCTTCAAAACCTTCCTCTGCTGTCTTCCCCCATAAAAAAACGAAGAAATCCAGCATACCAGCAGCTGATCCAGCAGGTATGCAAAATTATGGTATTTTTAAGGGAGATAAAGGACAGATATAGATCTAAAGAGCTGTTAGGTGTACCACTTCTATGCATATATTATAGTTATATAACTTTCAACAAATACTAATTTAGAGAGAATTTGAAAGTCTGGATTTTTATTTTTATTTTCATGGGCATAGTACTTAAAATACATATGCAGTTCAAAAAGTGACAGAGGAGCCGATAAACCTTTAGGCAGGTGATTTTCATGAAAACCACAACTGCTTCTGACTTTGGAGGTAGTTAGTGTTGGGGCGGGGCCAATTTCAAAAGAAAATCTTCCGACTCTCTGTGCAAAGTGTAATAGTTCCAATGATCAGGTTCTAGAAGAAAACATGAGACTGTGAATGTAAGAACAGTGCTGTTTGGAAATGAAAAGAACACTGGCCATCCTTAAATTACAATAATACCAGAAGCCTATTAGAGTTCAGACTGTTCTAGATTACAGGAACTCAAATTTAGATAAACTTACAAGCAATACAGATAGTCTTGGCAAAGAACATATGGCTCAGGAAATAACCAGTGGTGTCATAGGAACTTGGTCTCCAAGGTTGACTATGAAGCAATGCCCTTCCACCCTGTAATCTCTGATAAGTAGAACAATGAAATTAAGAACCCACTTAACACAAACTGCCATGTCTAAAAGTAAACTCAGAGTACATAGTGTGGAGATCAGGATCAGAACAAAACCATTCTAGATCTGTTCTTTGAAAAGGTTACTTTGCTAAATTTTGCTTACTAATACTAAAAGTAGCCAGGAGAAGAGGAGGAGAGTTGTTGCAGATGTGTACAGAGCAATTCATCAGAAGATCCATTCATTTAACCTGGATACTGTCACAGCTAAAATGTGAACTTGACTGGGGAGTTGTCTTTCAGTTTGGCATAACTGATTTTTCCGAGTGGGGAGGGGGGGCATCTATGAATAATTTGAACAACCCCTCCTACATCCTTCATCCTACTGTCTGAAAGTCCAACTTTAATAGAAACAAAATGCTGCCTATTATACTTTGGGAACCCTAAAGTGTTCCCACTGATGTAGTGTTCTGGTATTTCCAATACAAAATATGCCTCTCTTGATTCTGACTATTTGCCTCAAGTTGTACAAAGCAGTTGCCAACTGACAGATCTGTGCTTCCAAGTAAACTGGGTTGCCCTGCAGCTGCCCTGGAAGCCTGAAGAAGTGGGAACCTAAACAGGACCTGACTTTTCCTGGCGAGCCAGTGCACAACTAGGGTTTCTAGGTTTACTGCTTGAGGCAGCTAAGGAGCAAGGGAAGTGCAGAGTCAAGGACATATTTCCAAGACAGACTTCAGTTTTTCAGATAGTGCTTTCTCAGTTTTACTTTTTCAGTTTTACTAGCCTGCAGCTTCATGAGACAGATACAATAACTTATAGGTTGCTTACCAATCTGACTTTTTTTTTTTTAAAGTTAGCAGAATCTTGGGGTTTAGGTTTGCTGGTTTTGGCCTCGCAGACAGAGTTCTCAAGATAAGTTCTTTACGTAGCCTGTGAAGAAGGAATTTTTGTTGCTGAATTGTCTAGTCATTTTTTATTTATTTATTACAGCATGGATGAGATCACACCTCTGTAGTGCAGAATGTTGAAGGTAACTTGTAGCAGGGAACAACCTCTGCCTCAGAAAATCTTTTGTTTTGGTTTAAGAGCCAACAATGAAAAGGAGGAAGTAAGTTTATTGTCCCATTACAGATGGGGTCCTGAGGCAGAGAGAGATGAACTGACTTGCTAATGATAGTACAGGAAATCTGTGGCAGAAACTGAGGCACAGTTTGAATCTCCTGTGCTGCCATTCACTTAACCGAATTTCAGTGTCATCCTTCTCCTTTGGGGGAGTCTTGTAGCCTGTGGAATATTCAGCTTTGTGGGTACCAAAAAATCTCTGAAAGAGTCCAGATTTATCAGATCCTCTTGGCAAATTCAGACATATCATCCAAGGACTTAAAGACAATGGACTGTGAACAGAGTAACTGTTTTCCTCTTTTTTTTTTTTTTATTCCAGTTCCATTTTCCACCTAATTTCTTCTTTATTTTCTGCGTCTGTCGTGAGCTGATACATTAATTAAAACATTAATATGGTGGTTTCATAGAACATCTAGTTAATGAAACTGCTCAAAACCAGGTTTTCATTGTCCTCACCCTTACTTCCATTAATCCAAATGTTCTTACTCTGCAATGCTCTTCACAGAGAGCAAGGAGGCTTCTCCTGCTTCTGTCCTCAGCTGACCCAGAAGAGGACTGGTAACCCCAGTTTTAAAGGTGCTAAAAATTGCTTTATATTATGCCTTTGATAATCCCACTTTTTAGAAAGTGGTAAAAGGGATCCTCAAGACTTCACAAGAGCACTGACATTCTGTCCTGGCATCATTTAGTTTCTGTTCTGACTTCTCATCTGTTCTGATGTTTCAAGTGTTCGTGTTTGGAAAGTCCTGAAGTGGTCCCAGCTGCCCCTGTGGACCTCGTACTGCTTAAATCGTGACTTGTGGTACTTGGGGAGTTATTGCAAGATAAACAAAGCTACAGGGATTTACCACCTTCTCATTTTCCAAGCTTTTCAGTACTTTTTCTTGTTGTGATTTAGTGAATGCTCCAGAAGGCACTGGAGCTGCAGAAGCAGAGTCCAGCCAGTGGACGTGTAAAGTGTGTTCATCTGCCTTCCAGGAGCCTCAGCTGCTCACAGGTAGGAAGTGCTAGAAATTTGTGAGAGCATACTGGGAAGCATCAGGAGAATTCTGCTCTTCCAGAGCAGGACACTGTGAAGCCATGCCCCATCCATGATGCAGTGAGATAAAGATTTTAATTTTTAATTAATCCTTTAAGAAAAAGGGTAGAGAGGAAGGTAAAACATTGATATTTTGGATATGGCAGTGGTCAGTCTCTGGGCAAACAACTGTGATGTTGAATCTAGAAGAAATAAAACTGTTGTCTAGAAGATGACATGTGAATGTTGGGAATATCAAGGATGGGGAACTGCATGAGGAGCGTGTAAGGTCAGTGATACCATCTTATACTTAGTGATATTGTCTGCCTGGTATTTATGGCACAGATTTAGTAAAAGTAATGAAATAAATTTTTTTTTTCTGCATTTCATTTGCAGCTATTTTATGTGGTTTTCAAAAGAACTTAAAATATTTAAGAGCTCTGGCCATTTGATGAATCATTTTTGAAAAGGGGACTTAGGCCACTAAATAATGTGGGCATTTGGAAAAACATACCCATTATCAGGGAGCACAGCCTTTTTACAGTGATACCTAACAAATTTCTTTAAAAATTCAGTCCCTGTGAGTAATCATTTCAATGTTTAATAGATTCTATGCTTTTATTTAGGAAGGTATTGTGACTGCTTTGGAAATAATTTGGAGTGAGTCTCTGCTAAGTGAGGTTGACCCAATAGATAGGCTTCAGCTGGATCTTTGAGTATTTCATGACAGTTTCTTTCCTCCTTACTCTTGTGTTCTTTCCCATCCACCCAGAACACTTGCTGAGTCACCTGGAACAAGCTAAAGGTGCCCGCCAAACCAGCCAAAATGGGGCTGTTGCAGAGAAAGCAGCAGAGGGTCCCCCTGTGGATCACCCAGTGATTTGTGATGCAGCCAGTGCCAGTACAGACTCAAGGAGGAAGGCCAGGCGGGGAAGAAAGCCCAAAACAGCAAAAGCAGAAACACCTCTTGTTGTTGTTGAAGAGAAAGATTCTGCAGGTAAGACAAAACTTTAAGAAAATGCTAAGCACACTTCCATTCATATGTCTGTATTGATGCCTTCTCTGAAAGGCCTAAAAAGTAACTCAGAGACAAGATAGCGGTTTTTGGTTAGATCACTAAAGCAGATGATTTACAAACTTTGTTAATTAACTCTGAGGGCCTTGTCTACCCTACATGTTGCAGCACCTACACTTAGATTACCTGCATTCTCCTGTGATGGTTTTAGTAATAGAGAGGCCCAGAGGAACACAAGATAGTGGTTATGAGAGACCTGCCTAGGTTTCTGCCAGAAGGAACAGGAGAGGGAAAGCATCCTCTCTCTTAAGAGGATATACCTTCTTCTCTCTACCTCAAGGTTTATTCTTGAAAGGGGCCTTTTTTCAGGGCCTTACCTTTCTTCGAGGGAAGTTCTAGTTGGAAATTTCGTGATGCATAGTCAACTGACCCCTTAGTAATAGGTCGGAAAGGTAAGAAATTATGCCTCCATAGGAGATGTTGGCTACATCTTACTTGTCATTCAGTAGCCACTTTCTCTATCTTGCAAGTGCTACCTACTCATTAGCAATCCATTATTTGTCATTGACAAATTACATGTTTGTGGACAAATAATGTGTTCAGTGCCACATCTCATTGCACATTCTGCATTTGAGGTTTTATTTCTAGCTATCGACATTAACACTGTATTTTTATGATGTGTTTGCAGTGGAACGTGTAGCTGATGTTGTAACGGAGGTCCCACCAGAAGAGGTAGCCTTGCCTTCAGCTGCAGAAGAGAGGATTATGGAATTGGTTTTAGGAAAGATGCCTAGCACCACAAATAGCATCAGTTCAGTGACAAAGTAAGTGTTCTGGGATGCAGAATTTCCTCTTAGGTTTAATTAAGATCATGTAGCATGTAACAGCTCTGCTCAACTTTTGGGCCCACAGATGCTCTTTTTTATTAGCATAAAAATGTGTGATGCTGCTGCTGCTACAAGAGCTGACTTTGAGTGCCACAAAGATGGCTTGTGCACTGGAGGATGGTGCACAGATGGTGAGATATTGGTGGCAGAATTTTGGAGCATAAACCACAGGAATTTCATTTTTCATCATGTTACTGCTTTTCTTCAGTGTGATTCCAAAAGGCTCCTGCAACTGCAAGGTGAAATATTTCTCCCGTTAGATGTTGGTGCTAAAACAGTCAAAGAGATTTTTTCTAAAAAAGTTATGCTAACCATTATTATTATTATTCAGTCTTGCCTGTCATCTTAACTCATGAATGACTTCATGTTGATTTGTGCGTGTGATACTTGAGATTTAGAGCAGTGGGAGGGGAAAACTTCAGCATAACAGAACCTCAGGGAGACTCTTTAAGTATCATTTGATTAATTTAGATTCTTTTATGTCTTTTCGTCTCGGTAAAATTGGCTTTTTGAATTATTTTTTGTATAATAGAGCACTTGATTTTTCAAAATTAGCTAGTAGTGCTATATATTGAAGTCCTTAGCAAACACAGAGCCATCAAACATGCATTCCAGCGGGTGGTTGTGCCGGGAAATAGAACAGTGCTGCTTCTTGGCGCCCTGCTGCCCTCTTATCTCATATGCCTCTTGCATGTGAACTGCCAAGCTTTCTAAGCTGAAGTAGTGCTAATGTTTTCAGAGGATAAGCAGAACAGATCCTTTATGTTCCTCTGAGGGGCCTGCAAAGAGAATCTCTGAGGCTGGTGGCTGCTGCTTTTTTCTTTGTTTATGCTGGGTGAAGATAATTTGGAGTGAGCCTCACTCTGACATCTGCCACTTCCAGGGGGTGGCCAGGAGGGAGCCTTGGCAATGAGGAAGCTCCAGGCCCCCTCCCTCCCCCCAGAAGCTGAGCATACCACTCCTCTAGCTTTTGCCAGCTGTTGGGACTCTTTCTTGCAACCTGTGGGATACCTCTCAGTCCCTGCCTTTCTTTCTCTAATCCAGTAGGTTTGCTCATCACCAAAACACCATGTCCCTCAAAAGAAGTTTAATTCTCTCCAGTAGACATGGTATACGGCGGAAGCTGATAAAACAACTTGGGGAGCACAAGAGAGTCTATCAATGCAGTATCTGCAGTAAGATCTTCCAGAACAGCAGCAACCTCAGCAGGCACATCCGTTCTCACGGTGGGTTTGCTTTTGCCTCGCTTGTGTATTGATTTTGTCTCCTGTTGGTTCCACCTTTGAGTAAAAGAGCTAGGCTATTTTTAGATACTGGAATTTTAAGAGAGCTCTTTTTTCTTTTTTTTTTTTTTCTTTTTTTTTTTTAAGTCTCTCTAGGAAACTCTTAGTTATGCAGACCAAAGCATGAGAAGATAATAGTTGAAAGTTGAAGTTAGAGTATTTAAAATTTGAATTTTTGAATTTAGGTACATATTTTAAACAAGGGCAAGGGTGTGATGTTTTTTCCAAAACTATTCTTACCTTTAAGTTTATACATATATATCGCCCCTCACCTTCACAGGCGTATGGGTAACATTGCTGTGTAAATGTCAGCTGAGTGCTTTGTAGCTTGTGATCTGCAGTTCCAGGGGTCCATGACCTACTTCTAAAGATTCCTTGAAAAATAATCACTGAAAAAGGGTGGGGGAGCCAAAAAAAATGTTGTCAAAATTGTTGGAAAAGGTTAAAATCCACTGTTTGGATCTCCTGAATTACTAAAGTTTATGACTAGTTTGTTTGCAGTTGTTTGTGCTCTGGTTTCCCCTGTCTTGCCTGGAGTTGATTATTATCAGTCGCTGACTACTTTCTTTTTTATTTTATTTTGATTGATCCCCTCAGGTGACAAACTATTTAAATGTGAGGAATGCGCAAAGCTGTTCAGCCGTAAAGAGAGCTTGAAGCAGCATGTTTCATACAAGCACAGCAGGAACGAAGTGAGTGGAAATGACTAGCGGGCTCTTTCTGAGGTTAGGTGAAAATGTACAGTGAGCTTCCAGGTGCTAGCTTGGGAGCTTGGGTCAGTTACATTTGAGTGGATATCCGTGCGAATAAGTGAGACAAGGCTGACAGGGAGAGGTAACATCTTCTGTTAGAACAGCTGATGAATTTGCAAAGCGGGGACATGCTTTTCAGCATACAAGTCTTTTCTCGTGTCTGAATTTCCTATAGAAAGTTGTTTTCAGGCATCAGTTACAGAAAGACAAGCTGGAGTTAGCTGGACCTGCATGATCTAGAGGTGAGATCTGACTTCGGTTTATGGTACTAAATAGGATTGTTCCAGTCTTGTTTGCTTGTCCTGTTCCATTTATCCCCACCTATAGTGTCATTTAATGTGTGAACTCTCTGGGTAAGGGCTGTGTCATTAAGGGCTATGCACACATGTGTAAACCTACAGTGCTTACAGTAGCAGCACCATGCCTGTTGGTGAGGGTGTTTCAGTGCTGCTGCCATATAAATATTAAACATGCCTGTAGTGGTGCCTTGTCAGTGAATATTTTCATTGCTGCTTGGCATCAAGGTCCTAAGCTCTCAGACTGCTGGCATCTGTTCTGGAGCTGGAGGATGAATCAGGTTACATCTTGCTTCTCAAAAATTCTGTCTCTGTGTTGGACCAGAGGTTATCAGGAAGACTGTTACATGCACACAGGTGCATGGTTTTTTTTTTTTTTTTTTTTTTTTGTACAGAGCTCAGATAGGAACATGGCAGGATGATATAGCGTCAGAATTTTGCATCAATGTGTATTGAAATGTTCTGTTGAAGGAAGAAAAATTGGAAAAGACAGAAATCAGAAAAAGTAGTTGAGATTTAGAATTCCTGTTTCAGACGTGACTTGGCTTTTTCCCCACTTAAACACTGTTTGCAATCCTCAGGTTGATGGTGAGTACAGATACAAGTGCACCACGTGTGAAAAGGCCTTTCGGATAGAGAGTGCATTGGAATTCCATAACTGCAGGACAGGTGAGAATGGCTAACCATTCTGCTTCCTCTGGCATCTCTACTCCATTTTGGGGGGATGTCCACAAATCCATCTCAGCATAGAAACTACAGAAGGGGAGTAGGAATTTAGATTTTTGTCATCATCACAACAAGCAACCTGCCCCGCTTCCCTCAAAAAACTCTTTTTGTGATAAGAAAAGTGTAACCAGTAATTTATAGAGCCATACATCCACTTACGTATTGCTTTTTTTAGTATGTCCTGCTCACCTGTCTAATATCCTCACTGGTATTTCATCTGTATGTTCACAGATACCCTGTCACCATCTCTGTTTCATTTTCTTTCCTGAAACTTAAGTTCCACCTCATTTCTCTGAAATAGAGGAACTGCAAAGGGGGCTAGTACTATCTATAGTTTATAGTTTTCTGAGATTGGAGTTTTCTTCTGCTTTCTCATGCTTTCTTTATACTTGCAGTAGTCTCTCTACATGTTTTTTTCTTAGTATCACTAGAGCCTCCATAGCCATCCCTTGTCGTTGCTCATATTATCTATGCTGAGTGATCTTACGCTTAGAAAATGACATCCTGGTTACTTTTATGGACCCATGTTAACTGTCAGTCCAGAATCACCTGGGCAATTGCCCCTTACAGCACCATTCAAAGTAGGTTTTCTCATTTCCTTTTAGAGGGTACAGCTTATATAAAAACTCAGCCTTATGAAGAATGGAAAGTAATGCCAAGTAACCTCAGTATTGTGTTTATTCAAGGGCAGCAGCTCATTTTCTCTCTGAGTTGACCAAAACAAGCAGCAGTTTTTGCTCTACTCTTCAAGGCATCAAACTGTTACTTCTTTGTGATTGCTGCAGCACTGACAGATTCTATTTACAGGACCGTGCTTCCATGTTCCAAGAAAAGTCTCAACTACTGAATAAAAAAAAAAAATCCCCATAGGCCAATTGTCATGTAATGGTATATTTTTGAGATTTTATACTTTCTTCTGCAGTATTCTGTGCCGGCTGGTATTAGGAGCCAGTGCTGGCAGAAATATTCTGGTGCTTAGACACAGCTGTTCATATGATGCTGTGTTGCTGTTTGTGTAGTGATTTTACCAACATTAAAAACTTGAATCAACTGTAACAGAATCCACTCCAAACCTAATTTTAATGTATGCTAGCCCACAATGGAAATAGCCCATGTGAGGAAGTTACAATGCTAGACTCCATTTTCCAAGTTAGCATCATATATATTTATTGCCTTTGAAAAAAATTTTAAAGTAAAACACATGCTTTTGCATTTCCTTCCTCAGTCCATTTAATGATGGATTATAAGCTCGGATCTAGCAAAAGAACTACCTATTTCACAAACATGTAAAACCTATTTTCATCCGTAAAGAGCTGCATGGTTTCTCTTGCTTGCAGATGACAAGACATTCCAATGTGAGATGTGTTTCAGATTCTTTTCTACAAACAGTAATCTTTCAAAACACAAAAAAAAGCATGGGGATAAGAAGTTTGCATGTGAAATCTGCAATAAAATGTTCTACCGGAAGGATGTCATGCTAGACCATCAAAGACGACACTTGGAAGGTAAGTATCCTGCAGATCAACCTAATTATTACTCTTGAAATGGCAGTAGAGGTGGGAAGGTTAAGGAAATGATTGCTCATTAGATTCTTCTGGATGGTAGCTGTCATTTTTTTTTGTCAGTTACCTGATCTGGAGTAGCAGGTTTCAGCAAAATGTGACATTTATTAAAAATAATAGTAACGGATCCTGGAGGGCAGTTGTCTAATTCTGTGAAAAACTTTCTAGGAGATGCACCTACCTTTTTTTCCAGCCTCACATGATTGGATCCAGTGCTACTAACAGTCACGTGAAAGTTGCTTGGCTTATTATGCAGTAGTTTAGACTAGCTGATTTTAATTATATCTTTTTCTTTCTTTGAATTCTGTTCTTTCTGTTTTTAAAAAAAAAGTGTGGTAACTTGAAAATTTGAAGGCAGAGAATTGCAATGTACAACTGAAAGTGACTACTGTGTAAATATAGTGTAGATGGAATGCTGTGTGATGTTATCTTTCAGAATCTTGAGAATATATGAAAATGAGACTATAAGAGTTTACTGTTCAAAATCTCACACATCTAAGGATGTTATAGGTACTCGGAGACTCTGGAAAAACTTGAGTGATGGTAGGTTGCTGAAATATGTATTAAAACGCCTTTAGTGATCTAGATGATGAAACCAAAGGTGATTTAAAAAAAGCAGCCAGATTGTCTAATTTGGTGCTTTGGGTGTAGCTGACCGTCACTGGCTGCTCTTGTGATTCAGACCTTTGTGTTATGAACTAGAGGACAGCTAGAGGACAAGGGGTTGAATGGCAATGTCAAGGTATCTCATGTTTAGCTGTCTCAGAACAGCAGCAGCCCTCATCCTTCCTGAAAGTAGCAGAGAAAGAAGTGTGAAATCTTCACTGAGCATTAAAGATGATTGACACTGGGTGGTGCCTCTTTCCTTAGAGAGTGCGAGGGGGAATTTCTGGGCCAGATACCTGATCGAAGTGCCAAGGCCTACTAGATCTTCCTGTTGCCAGGTGTTGACAATAAATGTCTGTTTTCAGACACTTTACAATTGGTGTAATAACCAATAAGCCATAATACATCACTTTGGCAGACTGCTTTTATGTTCTTAAGACACCATTTTAATTTAGAAATTACCCTTTTGTTAGCAATTAAATTCTGCATTGAGGCTCTTCCCAGTGTTTCACTCTTCTTTACAGTATTCGCCCAAAAGGGCATGCAGATTGGAGTGGAAAACCATGGTTTATTTTTTTTGTTTTGTTTTTTTGATGGGGACTATTCTGTTAAGGGGTGAGGCGTGTGAAAAGAGAAGACTTTGAGCACAGCACAGAAAACATGGTTCGCTACAAGAAGGAGCCTTCGGGATGCCCTGTGTGCGGGAAGGTAGGCGTCTTTGCCAGCGTGTGCCATGTGTAGCTCTGCGTTGTAGCTCCAAGGATACTGCAGGGGTACGGTGCGCCTCAACCCAGTGCTTCCAAACGAGTTACTGTGGCATAACAAGTTACCACCCATGTATTAAACCACAACAGCAGCCAACCTGAGTAGGTGCACAGCCTGCCAAAAGGTTGAGGTAAATGTCTTGCACTGAGGTATGTGCCAAGTTAGATTACCTTGCAACTCGGGCATGTGGTTAGTTACCAGCGAGCCCTGTTGCCCAGCCAAGATGTTACTCTTTAAACTGCCTTAGCTCCTTTATATATCCAAGCCCACTGTGGCCATGGATGGTGGGAGCTGTTAGGACAAAGATAAGAACAGAACTGAAGTTCAGACTAGACTTTGTTTCAGGACATGTAGCACAATGTAAAGTGTAACATGGCCATTGTGTCTGTCAGTGAAATCTCATGGCTTATGTTATTTAGAGTGAAGTTTTTCTGATGGAATGTAAACAGCTGGAGTTGACTGTGTGCATTAGGAATCATTTTCTATTAGAAATCAAAGTGAACTCATGGTGTAGTCATGGCATTATTGCATTTGGATGTTTAACGCTCATGGTCTTAAGTTGCTGTTATCACACGTACGAAGACTGTGGGTTTAACTAGTGATTGTTTAAATGTTTAGTGATTCATGGTGCAAGATGTACTCAACCAACTCTTAAGTTGGCGTGTAGACCTTTGGTTTTGTTGCTTTGGGTATGTTATATATCAATGAAGCTAGACTTTGTGGAGTGTCTTTTTATAGATAGGTGGAACATTCATGATTCAAAAGATTCTCTAAATATTTCTAAATCTACCCTAAGTAATTCTGCTGCAGCTTTTGTGGAAGTCCACCTCTGATGAATGGCCAATTTCAGTCAGTCCCTTGGAACTGTACACCTGTATTTTGCTGTGCCAGCAGTTCCTGAGGTAGCCTGCTGGCTGGATAACAGGAGCTCCTACATGTTTCTGGCCAGAATGAACAAAACAGGACAGTAAATATGTTCTGTGCTATCCATTGGATAACTTGCAAAGAACTGTAGCCCTGCTGGACATGATACAAAACCCTTCCTTCTTCTTTTCTTTTAGGTATTTTCATGCAGGAGCAATATGAACAAACACCTTTTAACACATGGAGACAAGAAATACACTTGTGAAATCTGTGGACGTAAATTTTTCAGGGTGGATGTGTTGAGAGATCATATTCATGTCCATTTTAAGGTATTGTGTTAATAATTTATTAGAAAAGGCATGTTACTTAGCAGACACATAAACATATCAATAAATCTATTGAGACTGTTGTGGCCATGTTTTCATACTGGCAACACAACAGTGATTATGTACCCTGTGCAGTGATGTTTCTACCACAGCCTAGCATGAGTTGTGCTCTAATTTACCCATGACTCTGTTTCTACATCTGGATTGCTACAGAGTATGTGGACTATCATATTTGAAGTTATTTCAGCTACCACTGCAGAACACTGTTCTGAATGCTATGGAAAAACCACCTTTGTGACCTTGGGTGAATCACAGAGGTTGCTCAGTTTAAAGCAGGGAGAGTAACTTAACAGGAAGGCTGTTCCAGCTGTAGTTTGGTTGGGTTGAGGGGTTCCTGTCATCCCCTGTCTTTGTGGGGAAAAAAAACAAACGAGAACTAATTGTTCCTGTCCTTTCCATGCCAGTGATTGTGATTCTCTTCTGTATGCCAGCATAACTGCCTGTGTATTGAGTTCCTTACCTGGCTTTATCAAAAAGTTCTGAATCACAAAACCCTATTAATAGTGCTTAATCAGACCCAGATTATTTTGATGTAACTAGGTTAACACTGAATTGTAAGGAATTTAATTGAAAGGGAATTTCAACACTCAGTAGCGCTCATAAAGATGCTTTTATGGATGTAACACTGTACCGGTTGAGTCTCTGCTTACATTAAAGTTCCTTTTATACACAAAAAAATTAGTATTATTTGTTTGGATAATCAGTTGTTCCTCATTTAGTCATGGACAGAGGAACTTTGTTTAGCTGAATTGAATGAAGCAGGAGGATATTTTAAATAAATAATGTTACAGTAATTGCTAAAGGCAGGCAGTCTGCATGGCAACAAAAGCTGACTAGGTGTTACCTTTTGAAATAGAAATTTAATCTATTAAAACAGAATATTCTTTCCCACCCTACACAGGACATAGCACTAATGGATGATCACCAGAGAGAAGAGTTCATTGGTAAAATTGGAATCTCATCAGAGGAAAATGATGACAACTCTGATGAAAGTGCAGATTCTGAGCCTCACAAGTATAGCTGCAAAAGGTGCCAGGTAGCTTTAAATACTTTGAAATTAACTTGTTTTGGGATGGGAGGAGGGAGTGGAGATGTCTATAAATCATTCAGATTTTTAAATAACGTTAAGAGTTCACAAAGAGAAGGCTGGTCTTCTGCAGTGCTTGTTACCTGTAATCTATGAAGTGCTATTCTATAATGCTTTAGGTGGTGTTCTGTAAGGTGAATGCTAAACATTTAAAAAGAGAAATACACACACACTTAACTGTGTGCAAGGAAGCAAGCAAGCAAAACTGGAGAAAGAAACAATAAAGGAACATTCAAATCTTACACTACCTTTTAATTATGTGCAAATTAAAATCATTATAGCATTCCTGAATGATACAGTCCACAGATGGATTCATTTTGATGAGATCAGGTGGTCCTCCAGTGGATATCCAGTTTGGAGGACTAAGACTGCTGCTTATGTTCAGTGTGACAGCTTATTCTTGGCCTACTCTATTACTAACAGGATGGCATTAGAAGTACTGCTGGAACATACTTTACCCGGTTGTCAGCTGAGAGAGGAAGACTTTTTAAACCTCTTACTGCATGGCTTTTGCCATTTTATAAAGATATAATGGGGAAGATTGGGGTCCTTAAGGCCCATCTGGATTCTGTGCCTTTACTGGGTGAGCATGCTGTGCTGGGGCAGGTGGGATGCAAAAGCAATCAGTGAGAACAGCAAAACTGGGCAAACTGACATAGGGACTGGGGAATTTTGGTAGTTAAGCCACTGACTTGGCCTCTGGAAATCAGAGCTTATTTCGCAGTTTACACTTAATGTGGTGAAAGTGCTTAGCTTAACTTCATTTTGAAGACATGGAGATAGTAATATTTCAGTTTTCTGTCCTTATCTGTGAGCTGGTTTTAAGCACAAACTGATTTTAAGCTTATGTCAGTAAGCATAAGAAGATGTGTTATCAGAGCAGTTAATCACACGCTTGCTTTCAATGTGGTAATTTTAATGCCTGACACTTAATGGGTATATAAACTATATAAAATTGTATGCTTCCAAATGAGGGCAATTGTGCCATTGAAATTAGAAAGCTCTTTTTGAAAGCTGGGGTTTTTAGTGCTTTTGCAGGTGTTTGTGAAGTAAACAGCTGTGTAAGGCAACAGCTGTAGAAAATGAGTGTTACCTGTGATGAGATGGGGAAGCTCTTTTAGCTGAAAGTATCTGTTCACACATTCTCTAAGGAAGAACAACATAAGAATGAATCTATAGTGAAATATCTCTTCTGAGCTTTTAAGAATCTGCCTCTCTATTTTCTTCTCATCCCAAAGTACACCTTCACCAACCTGTGCAGTGCTGTCAGAAATATCCTGACTAGTTCCAAAACTGGAGCAAAAGATCATGTCATTATGGCACTTTGCCCTGATATGTTGGAGCATATATGCATATGGAGGGTTACTTAGCCCAGGGAGCTAAGTATGGAGCACCTGTCTGTTGTAGTTGTAGCACTTCCAAGAGCTGAGCTAGAATCACTGCCCTGCAATACCTAGAAATACCAACTCTTCTGGAGCAAGTGCCAAAGCTTACTATGCAGACTAGAGCTTACCATGCCCCTAGAGCCCAAAAGACATTTTCTCCATCTGTGACATCCTTGCTTTGACAGCTAGTGGAGGTTAGACGTGGTTCTTCTCTTCAAGGCTGTTACTCAGTGCACAAATAATTGGAGGTCCCCTAGTTGTGCAGTGTAAGAAGCAGAGGTACCATCTCAAGCTAGTTTTCCAAATGAGTTAACGGATGTCCTGTAGCAATGTGCTTGTAATGGCCAAAGAGGTTCAGGCCTAAATCTAGCTTTCACAGATTTTACATCAGGTGATCTGACTCTAGATCTTGATAGTGTGTTACTAGATTGTTGCTGTTCCCAAAGACTTTCTTCCCCTTTCATTCACTATTGGTTCATTCCACAGTTGACTTTCGGCAGAGGGAAGGAGTACCTGAAGCACATAATGGACGTGCACAAGGAGAAAGGCTATGGCTGTAGCATTTGCAATCGACGTTTTGCCTTGAAGGCAACTTACCATGCGCACATGGTCATTCATCGGGAGAACCTGCCTGATCCTAATGTGCAGAAGTAAGATGACGTGTTGGACTGATAAGAGGAGCTATTTTTTTGAGTTACAGATGCTTTTAGAGAATTGGACTGTACTGAATATCTGAAACTGTATAATGACTGTTAAAATGTTTATTAAAAGCTTGAAATATATATATCACCAATGATTCACTTCACACAGATGATTAGTCAACAGCCTCACAGTTTGGGCTTTGTAAAGTATAAATCCTGTGATTTTGGTAAATATTTTCTAAAAACTATGATTTGGGCAATGCCAGACTACTCCAAGCTTGCGGTGAACTTAGGCTTATTTCGAAAATGCTTTTATGTTTCAAGGAACTTTTTATAGTAATTAGTATTACCAAATGAAATACAGTTACTGACAGAGATGCCTGAAAACCACCTCTGTCTCAAGAAAAGAATGACAGTTTTTTGGTCTCTTTGGTTTCAGATACATCCATCCATGTGAAATCTGTGGAAGGATTTTTAACAGTATAGGAAATCTGGAAAGACATAAGCTTATACATACAGGTAAAAATGTTGTGTTTCTTTATTATTATCAATATTAAAAAGAAATTTCTGTTGCTAGTGCCAGCCTTATTTTTTTCAGGAGGAAATAAGTTATGGTTTTTACTGTAAGTTACAATAAGATAAATGTTATTTTTATGCTTTTAAGGTAGACCAGTTTTCTAAAGCAGATAGTATTAATGAAGATATTTGGTCTAGGCACACAATCCAGATTCCTAATTAATGTGATGCAGGATACACCTGCTAAAATCCTAATTCTGTATTCTGTTCTTCCCCACATTGTTATCCATGCCACCTTCTTACCATTACACAGGCTGAAAACTGCTATTGCAAAATCATTTTTAACAGCTCATTATTATTTCATGCTATTCAGTATTTTCCTACCTCAGGTGTTATCTTTTTTTTCAGATGTCACACAAAAAGCCAGCTTTTCTCTTTCTCCAAAGTCTTCTAATTTAGTTTGGGCCACAATATGCATGAAAGATGTGGTTGACAACACAGGCGGACTGTTGCCTTCTAATTCACCAGTTTAGTCAGCTTTTAGGAGATGCACATTTTTCATTAACATTTTTTTTTGTTTATGTTGTCTTTTAAATTTATTTTTAAGGTGTAAAAAGTCATGCTTGTGAGCAATGTGGCAAATCATTTGCTAGAAAAGACATGTTAAAAGAACATATGCGAGTCCATGATAATATCCGAGAATACTTGTGTGCAGAATGTGGCAAAGGTATGTCTAATGCCTTGTTTTCCATTAATTGTGATAGTGAATAGCAGGTGAATATCTGAATTAAAACTACTTCCATTTGTAGAATATTCAGAAGGTCATCGGAGCGCTGTAGATCCTGCATTTTTGAGAGGTAGAAACTGTATTAATCAGGAGCTTTATGGATACATAAACTACCCCTAACTTTATACAATCTAGTCTTGTGACCTGTAAGATAAAACTGATTTTAATAAAATTTGCTTTTGTCAGATTGAGGAGTGCTTGCCTGACTGAGTTCCAATGTATTTGCAGCATAAAAGTGAATACGAGTTAATTATTTCATTCTAGGCTGTTTTCAGGCTTAAGAAATAGAGTAATTTCTCTCTTTAAGAGCCTTAAGAGTCAAAGTTGCTTTGACTTTTTGAATTGTTTGTGTTATAACTTGAACAAATCTGAACTGGTATTTTAGTGGAAGGCAGTAAGTCTGACACCTCTAATAATGTTTTTTCTTTGGTTGTCCCTGCTGTTTTACTTCTTCCTCAGTGGTTACTCAGATGTTTTCCAGAGCTTTTGCCTGGAATTAAAATAATAATGATAATGTGCACTGCTACCTAAACTATTAAAAATACGCAGTTGTGGACATGCAGCAGATATAATCTTAGAGCTCTTGGCTAACAACATGATCATCCTGAGTTTTCCTCTGAAGGCGGGAGCAATGGACTAATTGTCACGCTGTACTTTTTGTCTCACAGGAATGAAGACAAAACATGCACTTCGTCACCACATGAAACTTCACAAAGGGATTAAAGAATATGAATGCAAGGAATGTCACCGAAAATTTGCACAGAAAGTCAACATGCTGAAGCATTACAAAAGACACACGGGTGAGGTCTCTAAAGACGTACGAAAATTGCACTGAATCAGTTAAATGCTTCCTGAGAGAACTTTTCTAGAACAGTATGAGGAACACTAATTAAAAAATATGCATATTCTGCTTTTTGAAAAATGAAATTTTGTCCTCTCATCAGCCAAGACCACCTGTTATACAATTAAGATACATAGTTTGGTTGGTTTCATGTTTTGCTCTTTTAAGAGAGGTGGGTTTGGTCCTAGGGTAGGTCTAGAGTGTTGGTTTTGTTTTAAGTTAATCTTCAGGTTCTCATTTCCCAAAACAAAATTTTACCTCTTGCATCAATTCCTCTTGGATTCATTTTCTGCCAGATGCAGTGGCATGGCTTAGATAAAAACAGCTAGTGAAGCTGGGCTTCTTCTACTTGTTTAGCTTTTTTTATTAGTGATATGAGACTCGGAATTGTCCCAGATACCTTAGACTATTTTCACTCTGATGCTATATGTGCTCTTCATGCAGGAATCAAAGATTTCATGTGTGAGCTCTGTGGCAAGACATTTAGTGAGAGAAATACAATGGAGACTCATAAGTTGATTCATACAGGTAAATCCTCTAACAAACAGTATCCAAAGACAATAGCTCATTTTGTTCCTAGGCTTGCTTTAGACTTGCCAGTCTTGGAACTAGTGTTACACATCAAGCTATCAACATAAAATTGTTCCTCTCGTTGAGATGCTGACAATACAATTCTCATCTGTGGGGGCTGTTGCTAACAGCGTTTCCTTCCATCTGCCACCAGTAGGAAAACAGTGGACATGTTCAGTCTGTGATAAGAAATATGTCACTGATTACATGCTACAGAAGCACATCCAGCTCACTCATGATAAGGTAGAAGCCCAGAGCTGTCAGCTGTGTGGGACAAAGGTTTCTACCAGAGCATCCATGAGTCGACATATGAGGCGTAAACATCCAGAGGTGAGTTAGTTTGGCAGGCAGATTGTGGGGTGGTTTGTTGGGGGTGGGGGGTGTTACCTTTTTTTTACTTTTTTTTTTTTCCTAAAGATACTTTATGGCCATCAGTGACTTGAAAGGAATTACTTTTTTCTTTCTTTCTTTTTTTTCTGTTCTTTTGGGTCTAATTTTAGGTAGTGTCTGTTCAGCATGCACTTAACTGTATCAGCCCTTTCATTATGTTATGTTTCAGTAGTAAACGTATCTGATTGTCAGTTCCTAAAAATGAAGTTGTTTTGATTATTTTAAATACCTTTTCTTTTTCTGCCTCAGGTTAAATGTATATTTTTTTATGTTTTGTCTTCATCCATTAGGGAGTATAATTGATCCTTTTTCCCTATTGTGCTCTCTGTATTCAGAAGTGATCTGAAAGAGTGGTGAATAGAGAGGTGATGGCAGCATCTGCTGATGATACAAAATTATTCTTAGTAATACAGACAAATGCTGACTGCAGAGTATCTGGATTAGAGGGATGTTTTGTCTGACCTCAGTGGGGCTTTTTCTGTGTTCTAATTTTCTGAATAGCTATTGTGTTTCTCTTCAGCATTTCTTGTTTAGGTTGACTAAGGCTTGCCCATTCCCTTTGAGGCTTTTTTTTTTTTTTTTACTACCAATTTATCATTAGTATTGCTTTGCCTTGAACTATCCCTATTTTTTATCATCATGACCGGGAAGGAAATCAACAAAAAACTCTGTTTATTGATTTTTTGGATTAAAAATGCAGCTACATATCTGCAATCCAGAGGGCAATTTGTCTCCATTCTTTGATAAGCTGAGATGTATAGGTTTAGCTGAAAATAACAGATTAGGACACAGTTGATAGGTTTATAAATAGAAATGCTAAAATAATAATTTTTTTTCAAACACATTGTTTCTTTTCTGTAGAATTCATCACTTCACAGTGGCTTGTGTTCTGTCCAGAATATGAAAATAAACATATTCTTATATTGTTGTCTTTAAACTTTGCTGGTTTTCAGTGAGAAAGAAAAGATGATAGGCCATAAGGTTATTTTTAAAAAGCCCTGGTTAAATCCCTTGTATTAAATAATATGTGTAAAATGTTAGATTACATCATTTTTGCTTTGTGACAGGATTTGTTAGGGCAATGCTGTGTTGTGTGATTGTGGTATGCACTGCTGTGGTTCACCAGCTGGTACCTCTTTGTCCACAGATTCTTTCGGTGAGGATTGGTGATTTAGAGCAGCTGCCAGAGACGACTACCATTGATGCCTCCTCAATTGGGATTGTTCAGGTAAATTTGCCATTGCAGAATGCTGGTAGCAGCTAGGCGCCAGGTCTACTGGAGGGTGAGGTGGGGATGTCACTTTTTTGGTACGTATCATAGCTGGGCATAGGCTCATGGCCAAGAAGTGTGCTTTTTTAGAGAGTCAGCCCCAACTTAACATGTATAAGCAGATGCAAGCTGTTGCTAAAGTTTGTTTCTTCACTTGAGAATCGACAGTAAACCAACTTCAGGTGATAGTGTCTTACCTGGAACTGCACTAAGCGAAATGACTTGATGTTTTCTTTGGAAATGTGTTGCTCCAGCCGGAATTAGCCTTGGAACAGGGAGAATTACCAGAAGGGAAACAGCATATGAAAGCTTCTAAACGTGGCCAGAAACGAAAACAAAAGTCAGGTGAGGAGGAGGAAGCTCAAGTGCCTGAGGACCCTGCCTTCAGTGAATACGCAGAGAAGGAAGGTGAATTCACAGGGAATGTTGGAGATGAGACTAATTCAGCTGTACAGAGCATCCAGCAGGTGAGCTCCAGCAGCAGGGTGATGGGTAGCAAGCATTGCTTAGAGGGATAACAGTTTTTTTCCCAATAACAAACACAAATGAGTGATCAGACCATTTAGGGCTAATTTGATAAATCCACAAAGATGGATAGAGACTTTAAAAAAACCAAGGAGTTGGACCAGTAAGCTCCTCCTGGTTTGTTTGGTTTTGATTTTTTTTTTTTCATTTCCTTTGGTGCTACCATCTCCTTGTTTGCCAGATACCACTAACTATCTGAAGCTGTGACTAAAAGTGTGAAAGTTAATTTGGCTGCTTGTTTTGAATGTTGCATATGCCTCACTCCCATTACCTTCTTATTTCTATACATGGAAGTTGTTATAGTCCAAGCTTTCTATGTTCCCCTCTGTGTTTATGACTTCTCTTGCTGGTAGCAGCACTCAGGTGATCTTTCTTGATTCTTGGTATTTGGTAATCAGCTGCAAGATATAAGGTTGACATTACCTTTCTGTTTTTCCTCAGGTGGTGGTGACCCTTGGTGGCCCAAATGTCACAGCCCCTTCCAGTTCTGTGGGGCTGACAAATATCACTGTTACCCCCATTACAACGGCAGCTGGAACCCAATTCACAAACCTCCAGCCAGTGGCTGTGGGCCATCTGACTGCACCTGAACGCCAGTTACAGCTGGACAACTCAATTCTCACCGTGACGTTTGACACCGTCAGTGGTTCTGCCATGCTGCACAATCGCCAAAATGACATTCAGATCCAGCCGCAGCCAGAGGCAGCCAATCCTCAGTCTGTGGCCCATTTTATAAACCTGGCCACCTTGGTGAACTCCATTGCTCCTCTAGGGAACCAGATAACAGAACAGCATCCTCTGACATGGAGGTCAGTGCCTCAGACTGATGTCTTGCAGTCCCAGGCACAGCCAACGCAACAGCAGTCAGGACAGCAACAGGTTCAAACAGAGCAACAACAACAGATGTATAGCTACTAATTTATACTTCGAAAAGTTTTGAAATGGACAGTACTTAGAGACAAAAACACACAGACGTTTGGAAAATTTCTAATAGGATTGTTTGCTGGATACCAAACAGAGATGGGAAAATGTTTATACAATGAAATGTAAGCTAAAATTGGCATAGCACCCTGCAACACCCTGATCTTGAGATTCTCATGCTGTCTCTAGACCTTGCATTGTCTTAGAAAAAAGAAAAAAATCTTACCATAAATTTAGCACCCCCTTGCACTATGTATTTCATGCAGTAAGATTGAGATTTGACAGGAGCATCATAATACATCTTAACCAGAGCAGGGAAATCCTAAATATTATGACACTTACACTTGATTTACAAAACCCTTTCAGCCATACCATGTCACTTCTTTCCAGTCTGGAAATTACATATGAAGACCTTGTTCACTTTGAGGTGGAATGCATTTGTGGTCAGCTGGTAAAGACCGAAATGTAAAGACACAAATGGGCAAAACAATAATTGTCTTGGTTTTTATCTTCTTTAGGTCTTGTATTTAACAACATTGGTAAAGTAGGTGGAGGTTGGGGCTTTGGGGTGGGGATAAGTGTGGTGTGGAAGAAAATACATGAATTTCATGAAGTATTTCCATTTTAGTCATGGGAAAAACCCTGTACCCATAACACAGTGTTAGTGCTACTTGAATCAGATAGCTGGTCTAATGCTAAAGCAACTTTTATGGTCTTCTAGTCAAGTTTGAATCAAACCAGTTATGAACTGAAAAAAAAGAATGTGATACAGTTTTATGTAATTTTTCAAAACTGCTCTTTCAATCTTGCTTTTAGCTAATAGGTCTGAAGAGCAATCAGTCCCCTTTGATCAAGTTCAGGATGTGATTTTTTTTTCAATTAGTCGTCTTTCATCACGTAATAAACATTTGAGAAAGTATTCTTTTTTATATATATATACATATATATATATAGCCTTTGTACTTACTGTGTGTTCCTGGTGAGTATTGGTGTGAAAAAGTTATCAATATGAGTCATTAATTTTTTCATCTCCATATTGCCCTTTCTCACAGAAATAACTTATGGATTCTATTCCTTCTCTTTCCAAAACTGTTTTCAAAATTTGTAGCCACACACAAGATTGTGTGAAACGCAAGAAAAAAGAATGTCTGAAGCATATTCTGCCACATGGAGGCAGTATGCCCTAGTGTATAATGGACAAGGTGTGCATGACTTGGGGATATAAGTAGTGGGTTGGGTCAAATACATCATTGCTGATACAATGCTTTCATTCCATTCTCCATACATTGATGTGCAGTCTGGACTTTTGCATGTCAAGAAGATAGTGTCTTTCCCATAGAGAAAAAGCAGCTTATATCAAAAAGGAATAAACTAAAAGAAAAATGTTGCTGCCTGGAATCCTGAAAGGCAAATCTGTCCTTCCAGCTGTGGCTGAAGAACAAGGTCCTTTGGGGCACCAGACTGAGCCACAGAACCGTGCTAAAGATTTTTGCTGAGGATAAAGCAGCTGCTGTGTTTGACAGTGAAGATAGATTAATGGTTGTAAAAATCCTGTCTGTGCCTATCATATTTATGAAGATGTTTTATGTATTAGCAAAAATATGAGTAGGAATGACTTAAGCTTTGAAAGTCTGTATTAACATGGACTACTTGACCCCTGAAGGATGCCTTATAATCTCTACAACAAATTCTTCCAAAGTATAAATGTCTGGATATTAAAGTTAACCTCCAGTGGTTTTCTTGGTGCCATAGCAGTGTCCAGAGGCTCACTATGCTAGGCTCTGTGTAAAGCTTAGTTGCAACAGGACATGTATAGGAAAGGGGTTTCTGGTGACGGATTTTGTGTGTCAGAGGAGCAGAACTACTTTTCTGTAAACATCAGCAAGCCTGTAGAATGTCTGCACGGGAGGGACCTATATTTGGTGGGAAAAAGATGCATATCAGAAAGAGAAAATACCTTTTACCAGTGTGGGAAAGAGAATTTTTCATTCCCTAGCCCCTTCTGCCTTCCTCAGATCCTTTTCACACAATACCATGAGATCCTGTAGTTTTATTAGCCACCTAATCCCGAGAAGTGCAGTTTTATGTCCCTGTTATCATCTGGATTATTTCACCACTGGCTTGAGCCAGCTAAGTTTCTCCTCAGCTGTCCTGTCCACAAATGCTTCCCCTTCACACCAAACCCACTAGCCAAGAGAAAGCTAGGTTTTATTTATGAAAATAAATGATGTTGTTTGTGTACTTGAAGCTTCCCCCTACCCC
>NW_010973138.1:2087852-2094117 GCF_000737465.1 Haliaeetus leucocephalus
AAGGGGGAGGGGGGGGGGGGGCGGGGAGGAAAGCAAATGGAGAGGTCCTAGGTCAAGTTGTTAAGGTAAATAAAAGATGGCTAACATCTAAAAAAATACATATGTATATGTACACACACATGGAGGGTTACAGTGCTGCATACAGAGTTTCTACAAGGTCAGGGTTTTGTTTAGACATACATAAATGGTGATTAAGCTTTTAAGTGGGGAAGAAGAGGTTTTTTGCCTTAGCTGCAGAGTGAATACATCTGCTCTATGTGAATACTACTGATAGTAGCATTCATGATGCATTGAATCAACCTGAGTCATTTTAACATGTAATTATCTATCTGATAAGAATTGCATATGGAGGTAATCAACCCTTACAGAGACCTCTGACTTCACAAAACCTCCTTATCCTAATGTAATCCTCTGGTATTCTGTACTTTTATGCTGCCTAGCATCCCTCCCACACTAACTGGCCTGCATAATCCCATCCAGGCAGGTTAGCGTTTTACGTTTCTGATAATGATTGATTCTAGCTAATTTAAAAAGGAATGATCACATAATAAATATTTGCATGTTGGTGGTCACATAGAACAGAAATGTCTCTCCAGTCTCTCAGTATCCCCAAATCATAGAGCAGCCCAGGTTGGAAGGGACCTCGGAAGATCATCTGGTCCGGCCTTTTTTGGGAAAGGGAGCTTAGATGAGATTATCTAGCACCTTGTCCAATTGCACCTTTAAAACCTCCAGTGACAGGGGCTCTACCATGTCCCTGGGGAGGTTGTTGCAGTGGATTATTGTTCTTACTGTAAAAAATTACCTTAAATAATACTCTGCTTCAGGAGGGAAAAATATAACCACTGGAAGGGTTGACTAGGTTTGAGTAGGCCAGGCAATAGAAAGTTCTCTAAAAGCTAATCTTCCTCAGAGCAGTCCTTTTGGAAATGAGCTTGACTCTCCCTGCAACCATTGCTATGGTACCTCATCATCTCTCAGTGTGATTTTATTATTGCTATTGTTATTAACATCCCTATGAGAACGCAACTGTATCTTGGCTGTGCTGCAACATGAAACGTTTCAAAACAAATTATTCTGGTTTTGTTTCAAACAAATTATTTTGTTTGGAGAAGTTGGAAATGGATACCTTTTCAGATAGAGCTTACCTTGGAGAACTATTGACTGCCAGCTGCCCTCTCAACAAAGCCTTTTTTGGATAAATACCAAAGTTATACTGGTGCTGTTTCAAACTGCACAAGAAATAAAACTACGTAAGGGATGTGCAATCTAAATTTCCTTTGCCAATTTGTTACTAGCCTTTTCAGCTATAGGATGTGAAGGTGATTGTTTTCAGCCACGTGTTGGAGATTTTGCATAACAACTGTTCAGTAACAAACTGGAATTAGTTTGAGCCAAAGGAGTGATGTTGTGTAGTATTCTGTGTATTGTCATTGTTTATTGCTAAGACTATTATTTAATTGAATGCTGTTTGTGGCACATGGGCTCTGAAGTAAAGGAGCATCAAGGTACAGAACCCTTTCTCTACCAGTGTTATTCTTTTCTGGTCCTTCATTAATGCATCAAACTTTTTTTTCTTCAAATCACATAGACTTGCCTCAAAAGCAGTAAGCTTAATCATTACGTCATAGAGCTTTGTACATCCTGCAGTACACAGAAACATGGGGTAGCGTTCTAAAATATTTATTCTAGAGCTTGTTACTGGGTAATAATGGAAAGCAGAGGAGGCTGAATCTTTCTTGGCTATGGTCTGTGGTGAGTTCTCTCAGGAAAACCTACTGTATCAAGTGCTATTACACTCTCTAAAATTAAACTTTTCTTTTGAGATGTGTCAGTATAAAAAGTGAGTGTTTTTGCAGAAAACAGTCAGTCTCCTATGCAACCAGCTATGTTTCCATACCTTTTTCTTGTTCCAGAAATTGTTTGAAGTTAACAGCCAGGTAAAGGCTGAATTTATTTCTAAAACTGAATTTTCTGTCAGTTTGTCAGGGTGATTTACTAGTGTTCTGCACACATAGAGGTGCCTCAATTTCTCATCTTGAAAGCTAGGAGTGGAAAAACTACCATACATCCAAATGACAATCATATAAAAACTATAGGTACTACATGAAAATGGACAGGGTAAATAGCTTTGTTAGTATTGCTTTGTGAGTTCTAGCTTGGTAATGAGATTTCCGTAGTGCTATTTAAAGTAATAATAATGTCACTCCTTCTAATTACTTTTGGCCTTACATTTATTATTGATATAGGCACACCTGTTGGAAAATCTTTAGCCCTTTGTATTTTTGGCATGTGTTTTCATGGTGGTTGTGTGTTGGCCTTGTCTGGTGTAAAGGAGAAGGAAACATACTGGAGGATACTGCTGATCCACGCCAGCATGCACAGCAAAGCTCTGCTTGTAGTTTTGGAGACAGACTGTGCAGCCAAGTGACTTGCATCTGTGAAGTTAGCTACCAAGGTTTGCTTTCACATAAGGGTTTTTGCCCTATAGCAAACCCCAAATGTCATGTTGGCAACAGGAGAAAGAAAAAAGGGTTTCCATTGTGTTTGTCAGCAACTCATCTTAGAGTGGTTTTCTTCAGTACTGAGATGCTACTGTGATATTTGCACCGTATATGGTGAGAAGCTGTTAAATTTTCTTGATTAAGAATGTTGGAACACTGTAAAAAGGCACAGGTACTTCACCATACTGTAACCATGGTTGGAAAATATGTTTCTTGCCCTAAAACGCTTTGAGAAAGCTCTTCTGGATTTATTTTCCCTCCTGGGTGCTGAAGTGCTGTTCTGCAGGTGTACTGCTGACAGCTACAAAGGGCACAGTTCAGTTCAGACTGGGATTCGGCATACCGAGCCCCTGCAGTACAGCTAACGATGGCTGACGCATTGGATCGCTTTTCTAGAGAGTCTAAGCTCACTGTTGCTAAACTTAAATTCCCAACAGCTGAGCTGAAAGGGGCAGAGAGGGTATGCTTTGAGTGTGGCAGGGAAGGTGAGACTTGTCCAGGACACCTCAGTCTCACACCAAGAGTCAGGATTTCATCAACGTTTGTCGTGTAGTGCTGTTGTCTTTCTGCCTTATCCATGAGCTGTTTTGACCAGTTACGGTGCTGGTTAGTGGCTAACACTTCTGAAAAGCTGGTTATTAGGCGCAATGGCTGTCCAGCAGCTGCTGTCAAAAGCAATTAAAAATACTGAGTTTGGGGATTTATTTCATCTAAAGCAAAGTTTTTAAGTTCTAATGTCTTTTTGCTGTCAGTTCAGTGCTTTCCTGTATTTTTTGGTTTACTTATAGATTTTGATTCTAAGAAGTTTTTAAGGTGTCCTGTAGGTAGCAAAATCTAAAAGGCTACAAAAAAAGAAGTGTAGTAATGCCAGAATGAGGAGTTCAAATTAGGAGAAATTAATGATACTAATTTTCTACAGATTTTCACCCTTCTCCTACCCACATGAGTCTGAGATTCTTGCTGTGACACTAGCTCAAGGAAGGAGACAGCCCTTGCTCTGGCTCATTTGCCGGAACTACTCATGTAGGGATTGATGCGCTGGGTGCTGTTACTGAGAGCAGAGACCAGCCAAGTTCTGCCAGCCTTCCCCTCAAGCCATGTGCTCGTTTCAGTATCTCTTCCCAACACAGCTGGCCGTTTTCACAGAGCTCACAGGAACACGAGTGTCTCTGAGACTTGTACCTCTCACGCTTAGTGAATGTCAAGAAACAGATTCAAAACTGGGAAGAGGGACCTGAGAGCTGAGAGGCAATGAAATACATTGGAAGTATAGCTAAAAACTGTCTGGGAGAGCACATACTTAGCCTGCTGTACCAAACTGTATGGCAAGTTGTGGTGGATGCAGTGCTGTTAACTAAACGTTAGTGATAATTGCGTTCAGATGCTTTTTTCTAGCAGAACCTATATTCTCTTACTTGTATAGGGGAAAGTGTTAGTGTGTGTTCAGTTTACCTTAAATTAAATTCAAAGGTTTGAATTCACACGCTCGGTGTGTTATATGCAGCAACATGCAGAAACCAAAGGGTGAGATGCTCAAATGATAAGAGGCTGAAGCAGGTCCACATTTCATCACTTTGGGGAAGAGGGAAAGCAAGGTTGTGGGCAGCGTTTTCTCAAGAGTGACTGTCCTTTCTCATGCACAGAATAGACCTGCTCTGTTGCATACGTGATATCTGCATGCAAGTCAGTCACGGGAGTGTCATCAAGGGACTGACACTGGAATAGAAAGGTGTGTTTTACAATCAAAAAACAAAAAAATTGAATCAGCTCATTAAAGGAAAGGGTCGGGAAGGTCTAACCCTAGTTCCTTGCTGTGCCAAGGAGGGGAAGATAAAAAAGAATGGCTCTCAATCTGTTACACTGGCTGTGTTGTGAGTAGGTAAAAAATAAATCAACCGCATGCGTGAGCTCCTCTTCCCTTCTCTCCACACCCATGCCTGTATTAAGACCCTAGTCTGAGCTTTCAAAGGAATAAATACCTTTGTCTGACTGATGTACAGATGGCACCTGTGCCCAAGGGCCCTAGTTATCATCTAGAATTCAGGATTGGTCTTCAAAGTAAATATGGGTACATAGGGTAGGAGTATTTGGGCAGGAGCAGGTTTTTTGGGGCTGTGTGTGTCTTAAAAAGCAAAGAATAGTTGCTTTATTGCCCTCCTGTGAAGTCCGTGCTGATGCAAACGAGATTTTTGCTGAAGAGACAGTGGAATCAGTGACAAAGCACCATTTTTAAACACGCAACAGAGAAGAGCTTAGATTGCATAATCAAAGACAAAAATGAGAAACTTTGTCCTGAAGGCAAATGCACCTACTTCTCATTCACTCTCCTCCCTTTTCCACTACTTTTTTTCCCATGAAATACATGCAAATCCCAACACGCACTAACTTTTCCTCCAGGCATGATATACTTGTGTGGTTATTTAAGTAAGAAGTGGGTTGAATAGAGATATGAGGTGTTCCTGGCAGAAAGGTCTTAGAAAAGAGTGCTCTATTTACTGCTGCTGTTGTAATCCAGTCACCCCTGAGAGCATTTCTAGCTAGTGAAGGCATAGCTGTCATTCTAATTATACACCATACACATTTCCTTCTTAATTTAGTCTTCACACAGTATAGCCAGTATTTCTGAGTCTACCTACTTTTAAAAATATCTAGAAATTAAGTGTAAGCATTTTATCAAAATGAAGAGTGGTTTAAGAAGTAATTCAAGTAGAGCAAGAACTCGCTGTAATCAATGCTTGCAAGAAATCACAAATTCTGGTTGTGCAGGACACTTACCAGGATCTGGAAGCAGTAACTGAACGTGTGTGGTCTCCTACACTTGGCTACGACTTCCAGCTCTCAGTGGCGTGTATTGCCAGCTAATACTCTCTTACTTTTAAAGATGCCCCTGTTTGGTGTGAAGGATATTGAAAATGGTGGGGGTTACTCTAAACTGAGAGCGCTATAAGGGGAAGAATTAGAGGGCGGGCAGTGGTGAGTGGGATTGTTCAGTGGTAGCTAGAACAGCAGTCATAGGAGGATGTGTTCTAATCCCCCCAAACGCCTTTGCAGCCCCTTGCCTGCCTCCCTTCTCCTCCCACCAGCAGCTCCCCCATTCCTGCCGTGAGCTGGCAGCTCAACCTCGGCTCCGGCACCACAAATGGGGGCCTGCGCCGCAGCCCGATGGCTCTCCCAAGCTCCTGCGCGACGTGCCGCTCTTCACCGCCCAGGCCCTCTGAAACGGGGGGGAACTCCACGATCCGCGGGGCCTCGTTACCCTGCACCACGAAGGAAGCAAAATGGACCGAGCCCAGCGAGGGTGCGTCCCCACCGCCCGCGCCTACACACCCCCACGGGCGAGGCGTGCGGCCCTGCCCGCCCCACCGCCCCCACACTGGGCACCCCTCGGGTTTGGGACACATCTCATCGGGCTCCGGAGAGGCTGAAAAGAGGGAAGCGCACCTCCGGGGCCGCCCCCTCACAGCGCGGCAGCGGGGGACAGCTCACCGCCGCGGCCTTCCACGGCGCGCACTGACCCCGGCCTCGCGTAAAACCACGGCCTTCGTCACCGCGGGGGCAGCCCACGGCTCCACCCCGCGGAAGGGGAGCGCTGTGGAAACGCGGCGCCGAAGTCCCGGCTCGGCCTTCGGTCGGAGGAGAAGGACGGCGGCCCCCCGAGGTCCCGTCCCGTCCCCCCCCCGGCGGTGGGGGGGGGGGGGGGCGGGAGCCGCTCCCCGCCTCGGGACGGCCTCTGCGCATGCGCCCGCCTGCGGCTGGCGCCG